>NW_024736071.1:15852770-15925270 GCF_018991925.1 Homarus americanus
CACACATAAAAAAAATATAGAGTGAAAAGATAGGACAAGGATTGGGAGGGAGGGGTAACAAAGCCTGGATGTAGAGCGACGGAGAGTAATGACCAAGGGAGGAGGAGGAGGAGGGAAGAGGATGGGAGGAAGAGTAGGAAGAAGGGTGAGCTGAGGGTGGAGCAGGAAATGTATTGGGGTGAAGGTGGAGGTTCAAGAGCAACCATGACCCCGAATGAAACAATTATACGGCTATTTGCAATCACGTCAAGCACACAGGGTCCGGCCAACAGACAACACAGCTACTGGTTATAACACGAAGCTAATTAATAAAGAAAGAAAAAAATAGTGTCCTGCTCATAATACTGTTCATTGCCAATATCACGAGTCAATAGACATAAATCTCGATGCTGGTTCTTTACCGATAACTACTTTGTTGAACTATTGCCCGACGCTTTGTTAACTGAGCTGCACGACACAGGAGCGCCACGTAGAGTTGGGTGTTTGGAACCTTTAATGTCATTCACAGTTTAACGATAACGAATACTGGTGAGCGGGGAGAGCCTGTAGGTGATGGGAGGCAGGGGAGAGGGGAGAGCCTGTAGGGAGGGGGTGATGGGAGGCAGGGGAGAGGGAGAGCCTGTAGGTGATGGGAGGCAGGGGAGAGGGGAGAGAGCAGGGAGGGGTGACGGAGGCAGGTGGAGAGGGGAGAGAGCATGTAGGTGGGGAGGAGGCAGGGGAGAAGGGAGAGCATGTTGGTGATGGGAGGCAGGGGAGAGAGCATGTAGGGAGGGGTGACGGGAGGCAGGTGAGAGGGAGAGAGCATGTGGGTGATGGGAGGCAGGGGAGAGAGATGGCACCGGAGGGGTGATGGGAGGCAGGGAGAGGGGAGACATGTAACGGAGGGGTGATGGGAGGCAGGGGAGAGGGGAGAGAGCATGTAACGGAGGGGTGATGGGAGGCAGGGGAGAGGGGAGAGAGCATGTAACGGAGGGGTGATGGGAGGCAGGGGAGAGGGGAGAGAGCATGTAACGGAGGGGTGATGGGAGGCAGGGGAGAGGGGAGAGAGCATGTAACGGATGGGTGATGGGAGGCAGGGGAGAAGGGAGAGAGCATGTAGGGAAGAGTGGTGGGGAGGGAGAGAGGCACACACACACACACTACAGCACCAAGTCTTAGTTATAACCCTCTCATCCACTAAACTAATGCACAATGTAAACAAAACACAGACTGCCTTATTAAAAATCCTCTTCTGACCCAAAAAAGAAAACTACTCCTAAGTTTTTGTTGTCATTTACAGTGATGTTTACGACACGTTCTCTCGGGTATTATCTGGATAACGCCACACTCCAGTGCATCAAGAAATAGTGGGGCAACTACACGCACACTCGCGGGACTTAACAACATTGTCATTTATAATGGTTATTGGACATTTTTATCTCGAAGTTTGCATGACCGAACAAAAAGCTATCTGACCGAATCTTTTTTTTTCTTTTTTCTTTTTCCCCCCCATGTCCTTTTTTTTGTTTTTACCAATAGGTTCGGTATCTTTCACTGGGAAGCTGGATGTTTGTTTTTTTTTATTAATTTTCGATTAAAAAAAAAAGGCTATCTGGAATGTTGTTTACGGAGAGAGAGAGAGAGAGAGAGAGAGAGAGAGAGAGAGAGAGAGAGAAAGAGAGAGAGAGAGCGCGCTTGTATCAGTCTCTCTCTCTCTCTCTCTCTCTCTCTCTCTCTCTCCACAAGACTCCCTTTCACCATGTCATCCTCAGCGGAAATTAAGCGCAAGAAAGCCACCGTTAAGACCACCAAACTGACTGCCAATATCCGGGCTCCCCTCGTGTTCACTATCGCTATGCTCACGCCGAGGCCAAACAAAACGGCTAGTATAATTCCCTCTTGGACTTACACACCACGAGTTTAGGGGAAAAGAGAACTAAAAGAACAGTGACCATCTTCACCAGGAAAGAAATCACCTACGTTAAGAAATATAGTCATTCAGAGCGACTTCCTAACTTTCTATATTGGAGTTAGACCTTGGCATCCATCTTTAAAGGGAGTATATCCAGAGCAAGTGTGAGTGTCGTAACCCTTATGTTTAGCTCTGTAGAGAGAATTAACAATACAGGTGTATGTGATATTTCTTTTACAGGTGTGTGTGTGTGTTCTTTCATATGCAGGTGTGTGTGTTCTTTCTAATACAGGTGTGTGTGATATTTCTTTTACAGGTGTGTGTGTGTGTGTGTGTTCTTTCATATGCAGGTGTGTGTGTTCTTTCTAATACAGGTGTGTGTGTGTGTTGTTGATGCAGGTGTGTTGTCTGGAGCACAATCACAGAAACACTTAGATGTAAATTTTATGTAAATCTCTACAGGGTATTGTAATGGTGACTATCAATAACAGTAGCGGCATCCACACTAACCCTGACTCACTCTGCTTCTATTAATGTCGATATTCTCTGTTATAACTCTTATCTAATTATCCTCTACCTCTCTGCCTCTCTCTATATATATATCTCTTTATATATCTCTCTGTCTCTCTCTGTCTGTCTACATACTTTTTTAATAATTAATAATTTTCACTAATAACCAAATATGAAGAAAAAGAACAAAAGAACATTGAAGAGGAAAACAGAGACAAGAAACTAACAGAATAACAGCGAGGCGAACAACAACAGAGAACTGCGTCAACCTCTAACCTTATAATCTCAACTTTCAGAAACTTTTGCCATAAACTTTCAGTCTCCAGAGTCAAAGAGTGCATCGTGTTGACAGAGAAATTTTCCCCAAGGACACTACATAAAGTATGACTCAGGTGTAGCGAGCTTATAGGGTGTATATAGAAGGTAACATAGGAACATAATTAACCATCATTTCTGAGTTGCAAAGATAATTGGTAAAACTTTTGTTAAACTTCATTAAAAATATCTAGAATTGTTTAAAATTAGTTATAAAATTATATTTAAAAATTTGATTGAATTTAGTATTAACATCTTGAATAATCATTAAAATTGACAAAAATTAATAGAAAAATAGATTAATTTAATATCATCTTCATAATGTCGCTAAATTACACTAAAATGTTATTTTAAATATTTTCTTAAAAAGTCACAGAAATGAACAAAAAATGATCTTGAATTTGCCAGACCGCTATAAAATCAATGTACAATCACTTAAATTAATTGTTTTTAGAAACTTACGAAAAATAACTAAAACCCTGAAAATCACGAAATTTCACCTAAGTAAATCGCAAAGTGACTTAGATTTAATATTTTCCTCCTTAAAATCACCTAAGTTTAATATAATTATTGTAAAACTCACAAAACCTCACTAAAAATCTCTCAAAAGTCACTTAAATTCTGTGATATCTGAAAACTCGTAAAAATACCCCCCAAATCATTTAAATTCTGTAATATAATCTTAAAACTCGCTTAGATTCAATAATATTATCCTAAAGATCACGATAATTCACTTAAATCAACCCAGGGAGCCGCTAAAGGAACCCTGAAATTCGCTAGATCTGTCGACTTTTCCGCTAAATTGGCAACACAGTCCAGCCATCACCTTTAGCGGGTCTCGTCACCAGAGGAGGGGGAAGAGAAAGAGGTGGAAGAGACGAAAGAAGAGGAAGAGAAGAGATGTTGCAGTTCTTTTTCTATCTCTTTTTGTTTGTCATCCACCACGTTTCTTAAGGCTACTGCATCTCTTTTTCGTTAAACTTGCTCTACACTTATCCCTCTTTATTCTTCTTCCTTCTCTTATCACCCTTCTCTTCTCTTTTAATCCTCCTGTTGTCCCATCTTTCTTCTTTTTCATCCTCTCTTTTTTCAGGTATCTTTATTATCCTGTGTTCTCTCTTTGCCTCTTTCTTCTTCATTCTCTTTATTTACCTCATTCATCACGACTGGCAGAGTAGGGTTGGGTTAAGAGAGTCGAGTATCACTTGATGTTGGTACTCCAACCTCAAGTGTTTCACGTAGCGGCCATCTTGAGGAGCAAGTGACGTACTTCAGCCTACTTATGGGTGCTGTGGCGCAGACGAGGAGCAGGTAGAAGAAGGGAGAAGGGAGAATGAAGAAGAAGAAAACAAAAGAGGAGGAAGGTACTGGCGAAGAAGAAGAGGAGGAGGACGAAGAAGAAGAGGAGGAGAACGACGATGATGAAGAGAGAGAAGAAAATTATGAGAAGGAAAAAGTCAATGAAGAGGAGAAAAAAGGAAAATAAAAGAAGAAGAAAATAAATAAAGAAGAGAAAAGGAAAAAGAGGGAGGGTGTCGTCTAATGATTATGAATAAAAATTAAATAAAAAGTTACTTAAGTATATAAGTAGATAACACTTAATAGATAACGTAACACTTAACGCAGTAACATGACACTTAACAAAGGAAGGAAACCCTCAACACATGATACACACACTTAGAAGATAATGAATAGCAGGAAAAAGATAAAAGGAAGAGGCTAAGTGGGAGACAAGAGGGAGAGCTGCCTCCGTCACCACTCTCCTGCGGTACATCTACAGTAGTACGACCTGCCCCTACAGTGAGTGCCAGCCTCCATCAGTGAGTGCCAGCCTCCATCAGCGAGTGCCAGCTTCCATCAGTGAGTGCCAGCCTCCATCAGCGAGTGCCAGCCTCCATCAGTGAGTGCCAGCCTCCATCAGTGAGTGCCAGCCTCCATCAGTGAGTGCCAGCCTCCATCAGTGAGTGCCAGCCTCCATCAGCGAGTGCCAGCCTCCATCAGTGAGTGTCAGCTTCCATCAGTGAGTGCAGGCCTCCATCAGAGTGCCAGCTCCATCAGTGAGTGCCAGCTCCATCAGTGAGTGCCAGCCTCCATCAGCGAGTGCCAGCCTCCATCAGTGAGTGCCAGCCTCCCATCGTAAGTGCTCCATCAGTGTGAGTGCCAGCTTCCCAGCCTCAGGAGTGCCAGCTTCCAGCCAGCCTCCATCAGTGAGTGCCAGCCTCATCCGCCAGTGAGTGCTCCATCAGCTGTCAGCTCCAAGTGAGTGCCAGCTCCTCAGCGAGTGCCAGCTTCCATCAGTGAGTGCAGCCTCCATCAGTGCCAGCTTCCCACTCATCAGTGAGTGCCAGCTCCATCAGTGAGTGCCAGCTCCATCAGCGCCAGCCTCCATCAGCGAGTGCCAGCCCATCAGTGAGTGCCAGCCTTCCATCAGTGAGTGCCAGCTCCATCAGTTGAGTGCCAGCCTCCATCAGCAGTGCCAGTCCATCAGCCAGCCTCCATCAGTGAGTTCCATCAGTGAGTGCCAGCTTCCATCAGTGAGTGCCAGCTTCCATCAGTGAGTGCCAGCTCCATCAGTGCGAGTAAGTGCCAGCTTCCATCAGTGAGTGCCAGCCTCCATCAGTGCGAGTGCCAGCCTCATCAGTGAGTGCCAGCCTCCATCAGTGAGTGCAGCTTCCATCAGTGAGTGCCAGCCTCCATCAGTGAGTGCCAGCCCATCCATCCATCAGTAGTGCCAGCTGTAAGTGCCAGCTCCATCCCATCCCAGTGAGTGCCAGCTCATCCGAGGCCAGCTCCATCAGTGAGTGCCAGCCCATCAGCAGTGCCAGCTCCAGTGAGTGCCAGCCTCCATCAGTGAGTGCCAGCCTCCATCAGTGAGTGCCAGCCTCCATCGGTGAGTGCCAGCCTCATCAGTGAGTGCCAGCCTCCATCAGTGAGTGCCAGCCTCCATCCATTTGTGCCAGCTTCCATCAGTGAGTGCCAGCCTCCATCAGTGAGTGCCAGCCTCCATCAGTGAGTGCCAGCCTCATCCCCAGCTTCCATCAGTGAGTGCCAGCCTCCATCAGTGAGTGCCAGCCTCCATCAGTGAGTGCCAGCTCCATCAGTGAGTGCCAGCTCCATCAGTGAGTGCCAGCCTCCATCAGTGAGTGCCAGCCCCAGCCAGTCCAGCAGCCTCAGAGTGCCAGCCTCATCAGTGCAGAGAGTGCCAGCCTCCATCAGTGAGTGCCAGCCTCCATCAGTGAGTGCCAGCCTCCATCAGTGAGTGCTCCATCAGCCTCCATCAGTAAGAGTCCATCAGCCTCCATCAGCCAGCCTCCAGCAGCCTCCATCAGTGAGTGCCAGCCTCATCAGTGAGTGTAGTGCCAGCCTCCATCAGTGAGTGCCAGCCTCCATCAGTGAGTGCAGCATCCAGTGTGAGTGCCAGCCTCCATCCAGTGGTGCCAGCTCATCAGTGAGTGCCAGCTTCCATCAGTGAGGCCAGCCCATCAGTGAGTGGTGAGTGAGTGCCAGCTCCATCAGTGAGTGCCAACCAGTAAGTGCCAGCCCATCAGTGGTGCTGGCCTCCATCAGTGAGTGTCAGCTTCCATCAGTAAATCAGCATGATGTGAGTGTGATGAATTATTGTTATGAGTGGAAGGAGTAGTGTTCCTGGTATGATTTCTGTTGTATTAAAGAAAATGAATATTGTAGAATCCGACAACATCGAATGGCTTGGTTGAACATCGTGCTGGAAGGCATGGCGTGGCTTCTGATAATCGTGTTTGTGATGGTAGAGGAAATGGTGTTCTGACCGGTGGTAATGTATCTGCCTGGCACAGTGTAGATCAGTGTTCGGGTTTATCTGGAGCTTCTGTATATAGTATAGTTCCTCGCCAGAATATAATCTCTCTCTCTCTCTCTCTCTCTCTCCCATTACATTATATATATTTGTAGTTTCTTTCCTCGGGGTAGTGCAAGAGGCAATATTCATAATACACTTTCCAGATAATAACTCTGTTGATGTCGTTGTGTAAATATCATCGTCGTATACCCCCCCCCCAGCTAAATCCTGGTACACAACACTGTAATAATTTTTTTGGTACCATTTACACCAGTTGTTCTGTAATGTTCGGCTGTAACATAACGTTGCCAAAACAATTTACAAAGCTATTTGTAACTCCTAATTAGTTGCATAACTCTCCGCTCTCTGGACACACACGAATGATTCTCTCTCTCTCGCTACTACACTTCAAATTGAGGCCAGACACTGCGCTACACCCCGCCTTAAATGTTGGGTCTCGTAACGTCATGGATCTCGTAGCGTCATTGGTCTCGTAACGTCATTGGTCTCGTAACGTCATTGGTCTCGTAACGTCATTGGTCTTGTTGAACATGAAGAATATTTTCTGTGAGATACTTGTATCGAGTTCGACCTTTCAGCATCCCGTCCTCTGGCGAAGTCAATTATTGAAACATTTTTGACTTAACGGCGAAGGAAGACATAAATTGATAGTTGTTGCACAGTGTTAATTATTCAAATGAAACACCGGAAAAGGTAACAGAAGATAAGATGTACTAAGAACAGATAACAAAATACATCTTTTAAAATATTCTTCATTTTACTTCAATTATAATCTTTTCCCGTTGCAATACACGGTACAACACTCAGGGGTTAAGTTGTGCCCTACGGTAGATATACAGTAGTCTTGAGTTTTCTGGTTTTATTCAAGACTGGTCCACGTATTTTTTACTCAGGACGGAGATGGTAATATAACTAAGTGGTTTTGATAGATAAACCTGTACCTTCCCATTATATATATTGTTAAAAGAAGGAAAATATTATTGTAGAGTTACCGGGAACTCTCTCATGTTGCAACACACACACTATAAATACTAGGAAAAAAGCGACAGACTAATTGCTGACGCATTATTCTTATTACTTTCAATCACACACTAATCCAGGTTGATTAGAGGTGACGGGAGGTCACATGAGGTGACATGAGGTGACGGGAACTGAAGGGAACAATTTTACATTATAATACATCATAAGCACAATATTTTTATAAAGGTCCCGAACATTTACATTATATAAACGAAAAAAAAAAAATCAAATAATAATTTCTCGTGACATTTAAAAAGCGTACTGGGAGTTATTTAATTTGAAGGACGAAGCTGTTTAAAGGATATGATTAGGATCCCTTTGAGGGTGAACGAGAGTATTAAAAAAAAAAGTTGTCATGTAGGAAGTGTGTATGAGTGTGTGTGTGTGTGTGTGTGTGTTCTATTCCGTGTTTACATAAGAGCAGTCACAAACGCACCTGCCTCGTCTGCTCATTAACTCGCCTTTCTCCTTCTCGATCTTATTAACTTAGATTTTACTTATAAACTTATTTGTAAAAAGGTTGTTCTGTCTTTGCTTTTAATTATGAGTTTGTGAAGATTGTTAACTCGAGTCTAAGGTTTGTAGTTATGTGTAATGACGAGTATATAAGTGGAGTGTGTCTGTCTGTTTTGTTGTCTGTCTTTTGTCTGCCTGACTGTGTGGGTTTATTTCTGTCTATTTCTGTCTTCTCTCTCTTTCTCTCTCTCTCTCTCTTTTACATTTTCTTCGATCTAGTTCTCTCTTCTTTATCATTTTATCTCTTTTTCTACTTCTCTCTTTTTCCCTTTTTTTCTTCGTCCTTTCTCTCTGTCATCCTTCTCTTTTCTTCATCTCCTCACTCTCTCTTTCTCTCACACTCATACCTTCGCTAATCAGTTTGACCACAATAGCACCGCCCCAACACGCTGAATGCATTACGGTTATGGCCAGAATAGAGTGGCCAATTAAATTTCTGGCCACTCATTATTTACTTTGGAAACGCAAATTCTGTATTTTCCGGAAACCAAAATGAGAAGTGACGTAACTGTGGCGAAGCAGAGTTTTATATTGTAATTAGATAATTTTCACATAAAATAAAACTCACTACCGGTGACAATTAGGTGTTTCAGAATGTTTATAATAATATATAAAACTAAGCTATTAAATTCTCTACGACCAGATGATAAGGTTATATTCTAATTTGGTGGTGAAATTATTAAAAATGGTGTTAAGTGAGTGTGAGTGTGTGTGTGTGTGTGTGTGTGTGTGTGTGTATTATAGGACGCCAAAGAAGAAATTTTACGCATTAAAAACCCTCAACATGACGACAGTATAATACCATATAGATATTCAGGAATCATACGGTACATAATGATTACATCCAGAAGCCAAACATATTTTAATTTTTAGATTTTTGTGAACGACTTTGACAGAAATTTTAAAATAGGTTGAAATTTCCAGAAGAGAAATTCACACACATATGACAAAACGAGTTCGAGAGTATTAATGAGGTTACGTCAATCATGTAGTTAGGTTAGGTTAGGGACCCGCACACACACACGCACACACACACAATTATCTGAGAGGGGAAGTCAGTCGGTCCTAAAAGACATCCATAGAGCTGACTGGAATACAAATTAACTGTGACTGGTATTACGAACAGAGGAGGAGGAAGAAAGGGAAGAAAATGGAGAGGTGTTGATAAACTATGATAAAGAAGGAGATAGATAGGATAGGAGAATAAAACAACTGTGGGGGGGGTGTGACGGAAGACGGAGACAGGTGTGACGAAAGAAAGAAGAAAGAAAGAAAGAAAGAAAGAAAGAAAGAAAGAATGAAAGGTAATACATAGACTCCAAGAGACACATAAAATAATCTGACTTCTGTACCAGTAAAAATATTAAATTTTACGAAATATTACCAACAATATTATTACTAACTTAACATAACATAAATCCTCCACAGTTGGGGGGTATTATTACTTAGGGTATTACTGCTATTAATCATGCGGTTCACAATACTTAAATCCTAAATTGTTCAGATCTAATCGCCTTAAAATATACACTTTTGAAATTACTTAAAATCATGTATTTGTTTATGTCTACTTGTTTATATATTACTTATATGTTAGGAGTTATGAATTGCGATAGTATCTTATTACTTAAATCATGGTAATTGATATCATGTAGGATTGATAGATTGGTTGAAAGAAGTAATGAAGTCACTCGGCTAGAGAAAGAGAGAGACTGATGAAGAATTAAAGTCATTATCAGAGAGAGAGAGAGAGAGAGAGAGAGAGAGAGAGAGAGAGAGATCAGTATTGCGTGAGCTGACAACATTAGTACTCCGGGACTCCTGTTTTTCGTTGCGCATGACAGACCTGGAATGTAAATGACTCGGGAATTCGGATTCATGAGTTTGAGTGAACTTCCTCAGCAGCAGCAGCGTGTGTGTGTGTGTGTGTGTTATATCAGGGAGTAGCACTAGAGTTGGTAGGGGGGACGAGTGGCTATTACACCTGGAGGCCGGAAAGAAAGGTGTAATTTGGTGGGTTCCGTGGTGTTACCTGTAGCATTACGGACACGCAGGCCGCTTCAGGGACACATGTTCTTCTCACGCGGTAGGTTTACAGACGAGGAAACAGGCGCTGACGGGGAGAAATAAATGAATGAGGACTTCGAGTGTTGTGTCCGTAGGGTGGGAGGAGCTGGAGGACTTGTCTACAGTAAAGAAGGATCTTTATAGTTCTAAATGCCATATACAGGAGGTGAGGCTGCTGGTCGTAGGATGGAAAGACCTGGGGGGATTTTTCTACAATAAATAAAGATTTTGATGATTCTGGCGACTGATTAGAAGACCTTCGAGGGCTGTGACCGCAATATAAAAGGTCAATGAGGATGTTGACCCGAGTCAAGACACACATGGAGTGAGAAGGACGTCAGCCTTAAGGTTCAAGCGAAGGAAAATCAGGTCTAAATGGGCCTTTATAAAGCTCCTTTAGGATCTCCATATGTGACTCAATATACAAATATTTCGTCACCATAACACACCTATTAGTTTACTTAATCTCCGAAGGGTAATTCATTTTACAATATTTAATTAAAGTATCACTAAAGCTCAATTACTGAAGTGAGTCTTAAATATAATCGTCCATAATTGGTTGACACTGTGGCACGTGCCCATCACCTTCACGTGACATTAGAGGAAGAGATATACGTCACCTGTAACTAATTAGTCAGACCTTTTCAATGTCCGTGGCAGCACCCGGAGGTATCAATGTCGACGCTAGATTTAACTTAATAAAAGATTAACGAGTTCCAGGTCGTCCCTAATGTCCCGAGCATCATTACCACCTCTTGCCAACTCTGATCTTCCGGCCTGACTTTGATCTTTACCAGCTGGTGAGTTTTTGTCGGGTCGAGTTTCCTGACGTGAAGGACGACCAGCTGCCTCAAACTGTGGTGCGTACCGGGTCCCGTTATACCTGTCACCTACCCTAGTAGTACCTGGAGGTGGCGGGGATTTCACACACGACCTCCCTTCCATCATCACTGCTAGAGACACCACCACCTCCCCTCTTTTCACTAACACTGTAATCCTCCCTTCTTCTCCCCTCCTCCCTCGCTAACACCACATGACCCTCCCCTCCATTACATTGACCCTCCCTCCCCTCGCTAAAAGCACAGTGACCTTCCCCACCCCTTCCCTCCCCATAGTACAATATCATTCCCCCTTCCATCACCTCCCCTCACCAACACAGCATAAACACCATCATCTCCCCACACCAACACCACAATGCCCCTCCTCCTCTCCCCTCACCAGCACCACAGAGGGGACACTAAGACCATCATGAGGGGAAGGGGAGCCATAATCAGTGGTGGTGGTGGTGACCGGGAGGGAAAATTGCGACGCCTGGCAAAAATCAACCTATCCCATACCTCTTCTTCATTGCTTTTCCAGTTCCCGTCCCCTTTTCCACACACTTTTTTTTCCTTCCTATATTTCTTCTTCTTTTCATTTTCTCTTTCCCAATATTTTTCTTGTTCTTCTTCTGTTGTTTCCCTGTTATATTGTTTTTCTTCTTCCTGGCTCTTCTCCTAAATATTTTGTCTCCTCAGTGTTTTTACCTTTATATGGCTATATTTTGGTCTTCTGACTTGGCTATTACGACTTTGACTTGGCTATTTATAACTTGACTTGGTTATTATTCATTAACTTGGCTATTTATGACTCACTTGGCTATTTATGACCCAGACTTGGCTATTTATGACTCACTTGGCTATTTATGACCCAGACTTGGCTATTTATGACATTAACTTGGCTATTTATGACCCAGACTTAGCTATTATTCATTCACTTGGCAATTTATTCCTCTGACTCGGCAATATATGCACTTTACATCGATCTGTGGTCCCTGACTTTATCATCAGTGCCATTGAGCTGGTTATCAATACGTTTGAATTCCTTCCAACCTTTATCAACTGTCGTGTGTGGCCGCGTTTCTTCCCGTCCTCCAGATCTCCTCAGCTCAGGTCCACTCGTACTAAGTCACCATTTCTTTATGTGTTTCCCCCACACCTTCCTCCCTTTTTCTTGAGATTTGTGTGTGTGTGTGTGTGTGTGTGTGTGTGTGTGTGTCCTTTCTTAGCTTTATTTCCTGTTCTCTTCTCTCTTTCTTTAACTCCTCTTTTCCCTTTGTTCTTATCTTCGTTACCTCATTATTTTTTTAACGCCATTTTTATTTCCCCGTTTTTTTATTTTTTTTCGTTTTTCCTTTTCTTTATCTTTATTTTCTTTTCTTCTCTCTAAGTCTTCGTGATTGTCTTTTCCATTTTTCCCTTTCTTTATCTTTATTCTCTGTGTCTTACTCTTTTTCCCTCATCTTTATTCATTATTTCCTCTCTTCACTTTCAGATCGTCTGTATACGAAAATAATGAAGAATAGCTAAGAGTCATCCTGTTAATGGTGAGGTGGTTGTGGTGGTTGTTATGGTTGAGGTTGTAGTCTCGTTTACCCTGGTCGTGGTTGCCGTGGTTGTTGTTGTGGTGGTTTATGGTTTAGGTTGTGGTCGCAGTTATGGTCGTTTATCCTGATCGTGGTTGTCGTTGTTATGGTTGTGGTCGTAGTTGCCTGGGAAAATCTTATTACCTTTAAGAGCCATAAGTAGAGGAGTGTTTTCGTTCGCTCAAGGTCTTTGTGTTGTTTATTCTTTACCTCTTCCTTTGTGAGAGAGAGAGAGAGAGAGAGAGAGACCACTGGCTAACATTTACCTCCGTGTATCACCTCACACGTCAGTCTCCCCAGAATAGAAAATCTTTCCTTCTCGGGCTTTCTTCCATCCATCCACCCATCCATCTGATCACCGTAACAATCCCCCGTCACATATTTTTCAGAAAACCAAAAAATAATATACACCTTATTTACCTAATGGCCACTTCAAGGTCGGAGGTGGCCATGCCGAGGATAGGAAGGGCTGTGTGTGGCCCTTACATTGTTTGGTAGTCTTGCCTTTAGGGCGAATTTGAAGTCCAGTACTGCTCTCGATGTCACAGCTTGGGCTTCTTCACACCTTTGTTTGAAGAAGATTGTCCTTATTTTTGTCCTGCATGGTACAGTATATCTTGGCAGGCTTGTAGTTATGTCCTCTGGTTTTGGTGGTGCGTGACATCACAAAAAAAGTAATGTCCCGGGTTCACGTTTTCCATCACTTTCATGATTCTGAATGTCTCACTGTGATCTGCCCTATTGTGTCTTATCTGGAGATTTGTTCGTCCTAAGGCCCACAATCTTCTTGGATAATGGAGATGACACAGTTCCAGAATCAACCTACTTGGAGAAAATTATATACTCCGATTATAAGTGAAAATACCATTGTGTACCTATATCAAAACAGCCTGAAGGTGGTGTGTGTGTGTGAAAGGCTCGCAAGAAAATAATATAAGCCTCCCAGATACTCAACCCAGTGTGACAATCTCCGCCAAGAGCCTCAGAAGACCAGTTGGGTGTTCACGGCAAGAGAGGGGCAGGTGACGCGCGACGGAGTTCTGCTGTCGGTCGATGGCGTGCTCTTCCAGGGCAAAAACTATATATTTTTTCTTTTTATTTTCTCTTTATTTCGTCGTTCACTCGTGTGTAAGGTTGTAGAAATATAATACACAAAATACAATTGGAGAATATTAGAAGTACAGGAAATGACGTGAATTGACAGTAATAATAAGTTGAAATACAGACATACATCCAACACCCACACCACCCCTACACACACCCACACCACCCCTACACACACCCACACACCCCTACACCCACACACCCCCCGATAACCCCCCCACACACCTCTACACACACTTAAGTCCGCAATACCCTAAGATAAACTTTGACTAAACCATTAAATATAACAAATAAAGCCATCAGGTTATTAATATTTTGCGATACATATATCTTAGAGGAGCGTCCATACCAACACTTGAAACGACCATTACTATGACCAATATCATCCATTATTTCTGTTTACTGGGAGGGAGTTGGCAGCTGCTATGCACAAATAACTACGAGATTCTGCTGCTACGACCCTTGATACATGAAGCTTTGTAAAAAGAATCAACAACTCGTAGATAACTTGTGTGTTCGCTCCTCACTAATCTTCCTTTTGAATTACGTTGAAATACCACGTTAAGTGACCTCTCACCCCTGGTTATTATATAAAATTTATGTTCCACTTATGTTATTTGTATATCATCAACTTAAGGCTGTTGTATTTTTCAATAAATTATCATTATTATTATTATTAGTTTTATTATTATTATTATTATTATTATTATTATTATTATTATTAACCTGTACACATAAAATCGTGAATGTAAACAAAATAAATTCTTCTGACAATAACAAGAGAAATATTCTTACTGGAAAGAAAGATAAATTCATAAATTCGTGGCGGGGAGACTACGGTATGTGTTGCTGGTGACGGAAGGGTTAACGGTATACTAATGAGGGAGCAGAGGTATAACACGCTCTAGCAGTGTTGATTATTATGAGGCCCGAACAGACTGTTGTCGTGTATCACCACTGGGCGTGACGAACACCTCCACCTGTCCTGCCAGTTGTGTTGTTTACAATGTTTCACTGTCACACGTAGGCTGCCAATAACTTATAATATAACTCAATCATAACTGGTGCTGCATCACAACTGGTGCTGCATCACAACTGGTGCTGCACCACAACTGGTGCTGCATCACAACTGGCGCAGCACCTCAACTGGCTCTCCAGATTGTGAACATAATGGCACAATAAAGGCAACGACCCGAGGTAAAGAACCTGTTTACCGCAGCAAGTGTGTGTGTGTGCTTGTGTGTGTATTAAACTCTAGTAACAAGGTAAGCACAAAAGCGTACTGGGGAGGATCTGGTCCCATCCTCTTTTTCCCGCCGTTAAGTTCACATTCTCCCACCTTAACAGCACTGCCGATGATCCCATAATGAAGCCAAAGATCTACACTACACCTGAGAGCCACTGCCTGAGGTACGGGTCTTGTATGTCAGTTACCTCGGGCGTGCAAGATAATTGAAGATTTCTACTTTTTTAATTGAATATTTGAACTCCATTAAGTCTAGGCATCCTTGAATAAATTATTACTTACTGTATGAGTGGACTTAACGAAGCAAAGTGTCATAGGATTTAATATTTACTTAAGTTGTTCTATTGGTATCTGTGGTATGTCATTTAGCTGTAGGAATTTATCACACTGTGGAATCAATGTCTGGTGTCAGGAAGAGATGATGAACTACAGCTATGATTAACTCGTAAAAACCATAAAACAGGAAACAAATGCCACAAAAAACCCTAGAAATATATTGTGATTATTATTTTCGGTTGGGTATATCACTAACAATGGAGAGAGAGAGAGAGAGAGAGTTAATAGACACAGATACTCAAGGTGCTGACAGACAGTTGCCACGGTGATTCATCCTCTCTATGTGTCGTCAGTGCCACGATTGTTGCCAGTAGCAGTATTGTGTCAGTGTAACGGTAATCAATAAACACAGTCTTACACTCCTTCAAAACACTCCATAAAGATTCACCTTCAAACTCCCACAACACAGATTTATGTCAATACCGGGTATATTTTTTTAAGCTCTTTTTAATGAACAACTAAAGGACGTTTAGATGTTCCTCCCGTGTAGGCCTGGAAGAGGTCTGCATACAAGACCAGTCCCCCATCCTGCTTCACCCCTGACATCCTAAGAACAATGCTGCAGACTACAAGGCCACCTCGTACCCCAATATTTATAAGCCATGCCCCCTCGCCTTATCGTGTTATTCTTTCTCTCTCAGGACCAGAAGCAGCAGCTGTTGGCATCATGCGCTCCCTTGTAAGTACAGTATACCGGCTGCCTCTCTCTCTCTCTCTCCTCCGCCTCTAAAGGGGAAGAACTTGTTGCCTCCACCACTGACTTGACTTTCACCCATAACGTGTGACACTATTTGACGATTATTGAAGTGTTATGTGATGAGAATTTTTACCCACCTATATTTCACAAGTTAAAAATATTATAGACGAATTAGTTAAGTTATATCGCTAATTGTTACATAATTTAGTGTTCTATCGCTACTAACAGAATACAGTTTCCGGTTTAAAGATTATATTGAATGTTGTTAGCGTAAATACTTAAACGCTGTAGGCACCTGAAGAAGAAGACAGACGCACACACAACAGGTTGGATCTAGAAGCATTAATCCAAAATAAACAACGAGACCATAATTATAAATGTTGTTACCAAAGCACTTTAGACAATGACTTCAGGTAACCAAAAAACATCAAGGAGTGATAGTTAATGAATAAAGCCTTAATGGAAGCTGATAATTATACTAATGAAAAGTATTACCACCAGATATAGAAAATATATAAGATAAAAACAGTTCCAGAGATGATAAGACCTGACCAGACCAGACCAGACCAGGTAAGACCAGACCAGACCAGGTAAGACCAGACCAGACCAGGTAATTAGAATGAGTTCAGTATTTGATAGTACATGAATCAGTCAACTACCTTAAGGACGAAGACAGGAATAACACGAAGAAATTAAGATGATAATGAAGATAAGGGATACAGGGCACAACTTCTAGGTCTACTGTGTTTATGTCCAGGTCGTGTTTATGTCCAGGTCGTGTTTATGTCCAGGTCGTGTTTATGTCCAGGTGTGTTTATGTCCAGGTCGTGTTTATGTCCAGGTGTGTTTATGTCCAGGTGTGTTTATGTCCAGGTGTCAGGTCGTGTTTATGTCCGGGTGTGTGTTTATGTCTATGAGGTGTGTTTATGTCCAGGTCGTGTTTATGTCCAGGTCGTGTTTATGTCAGTGTGTGTTTATGTCTAGTGTGTTTATGTCCAGGTCGTTTTGTGTCCAGGCCGGTGTGTTTATCAGGTCGTGTTTATGTCAGGTGTGTTTATGTCCAGGTGTGTTTATGTCCAGGTCGTGTTTATGTCCAGGTCGTGTTTATGTCCAGGTCGTGTTTATGTCCAGGTGTGTTTATGTCCAGGTCGTGTTTATGTCCAGGTCGTGTTTATGTCCGGGTGTGTTTATGTCCGGGTGTGTTTGTCAGATGTTTACGTTTCGGGTGTGTTTTTCGGGTGTGTATGTCAGGTGTGTGTTTGTCAGGTCTGTTTATGTCAGGTGTGTTTGTCAGGTGTGTTTGTCAGGTGTGTTATGGTAAAAATGATTCACTTTCATGTAAGATGTTTTTCACTAACCTAACATAATCAGATTTTATGTATCCTAGGTTAGGTTAGGTTAGGTTAGAGGAGGACACAACTTGTACAGGAAGTGTGGAGAGTTAGTGACTGCGCTGGTAACAACTTGGGATTAGAGCTGTTTATTCTGCCAGGTTAAAGATGTCAGGACAATGCAACACGGAACAGACTCACCATGAAAGCTTTAACCCTTTGAGGACAATAGTTTTTATTTACAAGGACGATGACTAAGCCCTTTGAGGACGATGGTTTAACTTTTTCGTCCTCAAAAGATTATGACTATGACTTTGGATTTCTCAGTTAATTAAAGAGTAAGCGTTTGTTCATTAACCATAAATTATATACATGTTCGTGTGTTTGTTTAACTCTCATATATTCATTGTTTTATTTTTCACAGCATCCGGATGTGAATACTGTTAATAAGGAAACTGTATCTGTCTTCATCTTTACTGACACTGTGGACACACATGTCATCAATTCTGGCGTGAAATATTATATTTTTGAGTGAATGCCTGGAGTATGTATTAGTGAAGGGTGTAATAAGTGAGGTGTTTTTCCAGGTGATGCTAAGTGTGGTGGTGGGGGTCGCCCTCGGCCAAGGATATATCCCGGACACGCCGGAGGTTCTGGCGGCTCGCAACGCCTTCGTCAAGGAGTACAACCGCCTTGCCATGCTGGCGGCCCAGGCGCCAGACACACACATCTACCACGAGCAGCTTCATCATCACCCGGGGGCAACCAAGCATCACCATCATCATTACGGCGTACCCCTTCCCTCCCTTCAACAGCATGCCGCTGTCAATGCTTATAAATATTCAGCCAACCTGGGCCTCAATGAACATTACGTTCCAGGCCCTAAGACATTCTCCTCCGTCAACCATCTAGCTGGCCATATGGCAGGACACCAAGCGTTCACTGCTCAGGACGCTCCCGTGGTCCCCTGGACAGGACCTCTAGCGGACACTGTGCCTGCAGGCCTCAATGGCCAAGTGAAAGACACCCCAGGTGTGGCAGCTGCCAAAGATGAACATTTCAAGGCCTTAAAAATGGCTACACACACACCTACCGGTCATACGCCCTACACCCACACATTCCATCCGCCTGCCTCTCACTCCTTCCAGCACATCCCCGCCCCCGCCCAAGCACTGTTCCCAGCCCCCGCCCAAGCACTGTTCCCAGCCCCCGCCCCTGTGAAACCCTGGACGGGACCGATGGCGGACACTGTGCCTGCGGGCGTGGATGGTTTTGTTAGAGACACCCCGGGAGTGGCCAATGCAAAAGCAGCCCATTACCAAGCTTTGGCTTCAGCCTTAGGCTACCAGGGTGTCAACTTTGCGGTTTAACGGCAGGAATCTTCAGTGGCGCAGTTCCGTTCTCAGGTGAGAAACACTTGGGTGGGGGAGGGGGTACATACAGTCACCAGGTGAGGAGCCCCGAGGGGTACACAGTCACCAGGTGAGGAGCCCCGAGGGGTACACAGTCACCAGGTGAGGAGCCCCGACGGGTACACAGTCATCAGGTGAGGAGCCCCGAGGAGGCATTTGGTGAGGTGTGTGCAGTCACCAGGTGGAGCCTGGAGAGGCACACACACTCACCAGGTGTGTAGCACATGTTTACCTCTGTACCTAATGCTTCTGGGTAACTAAATCTTTTGTTTAATATACTCCATAAGCTTTTATTTTCCTTAAACACGACTGAAATTAACTGTCAACGGAAAGTTGAACCTTCATGAGAAAACTAATCATCTTTAGGAGAAAAAATTTCCTGACATTTGACCTACAACTTGCTGTAGTTATAAAGGTGACCTCCAGCAAAAGGTAACGGGGGAGGATATCTTGAGGTCTCCGCTAACGACCAAGTCAGTGTTTGGTGCAGAAACTGAGGTGAAACCAACGCAGAGGCCGACGTCACATACAACGCTGATGGCAACGCCGAATCAACGCCAACGTTTATGCCGAGAGTAAGTTAGCCTTTCTGTTGCTATTTTGATGTGAAGAATAATAGAAAAAGGTCAAAGGGAGGAAAAAATCTTGACATAACGCCGAGTTCTTGAAGAACCTGAACGAAAAAAAAAACCCGACCTGGCACCAACCGTCGACTGTTGGACAAATGACTTTTCTGTCAACAACATTAACCGCTATAAGAGGAAGGCCTTCTGACACCACAAGTTATACTTCACATTTCAGAACCATTTTTTTTTACTTAAGAGAGATCTTAAAACCCAGAGGATAATGAATTAGCCATCTAAGTACAGTCGTCTTAAACCCTTTAGTACGATGTCTTGACCCTTTGGATACAATGAACTATATTCCCTTGAGTAAGATGACCTCATCCTCAGGAGGTTGACATTGTACAGGGATATACATCAGGATACGTCCTAACAATGTTTGCATAGTGACATGGCGCCCATATTGTTAGAAGACAACGGTGTCGAGGATGTAAAAATAACTCTTGACATTCTCGACTTCCAAATGTGTTTCGAAATACAATGGAGAGCTTTGAGACTAAGAGAGACGGGTGTTGAAAGTGACCCAGGTTCCTCAGGGTGGTCGTCTCGTGTCGTAGGTCGTCTCGTGTTGTAGGTCGTCTAGTGTCGTACCGTGTCGTAGGTCGTAACTGTCAGGGCTTTAACTCTGGTATACGATCATCACACCAGAAATAAATCTTTATAACACAAACTAATTAAAGGGATTTGGTCTATTTATTATGACGGGGATAACTTCATTAGTGTAAAAGGTGCATTAACATCAGAACCATTTGTTGAACGTATATCATTTAGGCAGGTGAGAGAGACGAGGACTGACCGCCAGGTTGGACAGGTGTGTAAGGCAGGTGTGTCTGTCGTATTTACCTATCTGATTGATGGTTTTAGTTTGCATTGAATTATAGACAACAATACCAATAGTGATGCTAAAATAAGTCTAACCTAACCTTAGTAATAGATGATAATTGTATCTGAACACGCCTGGTCGCGCAGTAGATGTTATTGCTGTTAAAATAAATCAACCTTACCATATGTTAAATTAACATTATCAGCCTTGAAGGTATTTTAACGTTAATATAATCAAATTTTTCATGTAAAACGTTGTAAAATGTTTTATATAAAGAATCATAACAGGCGTCCAGGTTAAAATACTGTACTAATTATGGCTGGTCAATAATTATCCTTACCTAGTTAGTGAATCAAATACCTAATAATTGTTTCCTGTCAACACAATTTAATATTTCAGTTTCGATGTCTGTAAAAAATATAATCTTCACTGGTGTTTAGTTTGTCTATAAAAGCTTTGAAAAGTTGATTAAAAAAACTAGGAACACCGCTCTTGTTATTTCCGCGTTGTTCGAGATTTTGTTTCGTTTTCATTAAAAGTGGTGTTGTGGGACGAGAATTTTTCCTCTTGTTTCTTATCAAACTGTAAAACTGTGTCGGCCCCAACAAATACAGCACACTGTATCTGATGTGCTAAAGGTCAAGGCATAGAACACATTCCTAAACCAATAGAGATAACAAGTAAAACAAACAAAAACCTAGACAAAATACATACAGGTATAAACGTTACCATGGTTACGTAAACAACAAAAGAACACTAATGCTATTGTTTTAAGAACGAGAGAAGGAATAAAGTAAATAATGAAAGAATCACAAGAAAAACTCATTACTTTAAGTTTTCTCCCGCGATCAGAGCTTAGTTAGGGCCATTCAACGGGTCCAGTCAGGTCACCTACACCACACGACTCAATTACAGTATAATAAAATAAGGTAACACACACACACACACACAACACACACATAACACACACACACACACACACACGCACGCACACACACACACACACACACACACAGGTCGAAAGTTCACTCCTCAAAGGCCAAGGTGAAGAGACCTCACCACTCAGACAAGGTTAACTAAATCACGCATCGCTTATACAGTTAATTTCTTCTTGTGGCTGTACTGTACTAGATTATAAGATAGGTAAAGTTCTCACACATTATGTACATAGACGAATGACATCACACATCATTTTAAAACACAAACTACGCACACATAGATCTTGTTATTGACTTATAAATTACACGTGAGGGAAGTTAGTGGATTTCTTCCCTTTGGTGAGGTAAATATGTGGTGAGTGTTGCTGGGTGTAGCAGTGAATGATTGTCTGGTGGGAGTCAAGGGTCTAGCTAGTGTGGTGGTGGTGGTGGTGGTGGTGATAGTTTGGTGGTAGTGTGGCTATGATAATGTGGTGATGAAGGTTTGGTTGTGGTGTGACTAGTGTGGTATTGGGTAAGGTAACCGAAATGACTAAGTGGTATCATTACAACTGTTCATTATTATCTTCTGTTCTACCAGTGGAGAGAGAGAGAGAGAGAGAGAGAGAGAGAGAGAGAGAGAGAGAATTCCCTCCCTATCAGTAACAGGATTAGCTGGAAATGCTTCTGGTTCTAGAGGGGTGAGTGAGGTGATGGGATGTGGGAAGGGTAGGAGAGGAAAGGGCGTGGTAAGGGAAAGGGAAGGGAGGAGAGGACTGGAGAGGGCGTGGTGAGGAAAGGAAGGGGGGAGGGAGGAGAGAAAAGAGGGTAAAAGGACAATAACGGGGGTAGTGAGAAGGGAAGAATTCTGGCTGAGTAAATCACAAATAATCTTGAAAGGTCAGAGGTCAGTGAAGCGGGTGAGTCAGCGACGAGTAACATGAACAGAGAGAGAGAGAGAGAAAGAAAGAAAGAAAGAGAAAAAGAAAGAAAGAAAGAAAGAAAGAAAGAAAGAAAGAGAGAGAGAGAGAGAGAGGAAGTATGGCAGGACGTAGAAAAGGACAAGAGGAAAATTATTGGAAGGAAGAAGGGGAGCATGGAGCGTGCAGAGGAAGGATACGGAAAAATAATTATAATGGTGAACGGAAGTTGATATAAAAGAGAACTCGGGAATCAATAGAGAGAGAGAGAGAGAGAAGAGAGAGAGAGAGAGAGAGAGAGAGAGAGAGAGAGAGAGAGCTAGCCTTGTCTATATTAGGTTTAGTATCTATATGGGATGATTGGTTTGTGATGATGATTGGGACCTGTGAGGGGGTCTGTATTGGTTAGTGATGGTGATGAGGGGGGCTATGTAGGGCTATGTAGGTCTATGTAGGTCTATGTTATGTTGTGTGTCTTTGTCTGTCTGTCTGTGTGTGTGTGTGATTATAACCCACCCATCCATGATTAGGGTTCACGAGAATATGACATTTAAATACATCTAAAATTAATTGACTCGACACGTTCGCCTTCACTTTGGGTTAAGACAGACTGCAAGGTAAGTTTTTTTTTTGCATGGAAGTCTTGTTGGTGTCTTGTGCCATTGAGGAAACTAGCTGTAAACCAGTCGTGACGAATCATAGGGAACAAACTTAAGGTATTTACACCTCTAACCTCCGTCACATACCTGTTATACTACTTTTTTATACAATACACCTCTGTTTCATTGTCTTCATCATACCTGTGTTGTCCTTATTAATACAACTAACTTCACTACACAAGCCTGATCCTTTCCTCATCTGTAACCGCATTTCTTGTATTCCATTACTCCATATCCTCCCTACATCACTCCACTTTCTCCCTCCATCACTCCATTTTTTCCCTATATCACTCCATTTTCTCCCTACATCACTAATAGAGGAGATAACAAGATTAATGTAGAGATGGAAACTTCACTAACACGGACGAGGGAATTAATAGGTAACACCAGGAATGTAAACAAACAATATGGCGGCTTAGGAAGAGACCAGTTAGTGGGCTGAGGAGGAGACCAATTATCGGCTGAGCTAACGCACTCATAAAGACCGTGTGTACAAGTGAGGAAGTAAAATAGTTGCTGTAATTATCGTGGTTTATCCTTGTTATCCCTGATATTTACTTCGCTGTCGGGGGGAAGGCCAGCGTGTTGCATACTCGCTCTCCCTTTTTAGTTCCTGATGACTTTAACCTACAAGAGCCCAGTTATAGTGTTGGAGGAAATTATTAGAATATTCAGAGAAAACCTGCCACATGCGGACTGAGTCACACTGGGTAATAATTATTTCGTTTTCAACCTGGGATCGAACCCGAGTCCCTGTAATTTAGAAGTAAGTTAGTCTCACTGTTGTGCCACCATCTTACCGACACCTTTTTTAAAATTATTATATACTAGCAGCTCTTACTTATGGTAGAGGAGGTACTAGAAGATCAATGAGACTTTATAAGGAGTAGAAACACTGTGTAATTTATTGACAGTCTACGATAGATCTTCCAGAATTGGGGAGTTTAACTGCTTTAGACTACAGGGTTTCTCTTGACTGAGTAAATCGTCCGACGTTGAATAAAATATCCCAAGTGTGCCGCTGCTGCTCTTTAAATGGTTAATAATTAAGTCAATCATATATTTGTTGAGTTCAAACAAAACTTTAATGGTTTTCACAGGGAAGGATTTAGAATGTCCAATATTGATTTGGTTAGTCTTAAAAAAAAACAGTAAAATTGGCAGGAGTGTTGGGTAAATAAGTTGATATGAAGAGGTAGGGCAAATGTGTTCTCTTTCTCCACTGTTGTTTTGCTTTTGTCAGGGGTGAGCAGATGACGAGTCAGGTGGGAGACAAGTACATGCAAACTGGATATCAACAAGACTTTGAAAGAAAATAAATTTAAGATGACATAACAATAATGCCGCTGTAGTAGGAGTGAAGGTATAGCAATACATGCTAGTTGGCCACCCACACTAGACCCGGTTTAATCAATACATAATCAATTATTTACAAGTGGAGGAGGTGAGAGTTTGTTGCTGTCTGGGGATCGATAACAACACAACACTGAGACAGAGACTTAAGCAAAGTGCACACACACACACAACAGCTGCAAATAAATCGGTGGCAGCCTCTAGATATTTACCGAAGTCAAGAATTCTGTCGAGAAGTGTAAAGCTGCTCACTTACTACACAAGATTTTTCCCTGTGTTTAGAAAGCGTGTTGAAGCTTGGAACGTGGCCAAGCTCTGAGAAGGATATTGGAGAGATTTAAAAATAACATCAGAATCAGCGCAGTAGAGGTGAAAACTAAAATAATTTGGATTAAAGTTAACGTAAATGTGTACAGATAATGGCCATATCAATTAACTATTAACCTCTGATATTAAAGGTGATCAGAGCTTCTTGTTTGTGATGGGAGGAAGGTGTTATGAGGGCAGAGGAGGTTGATAGGAGTAATACGGGAGTGGTAGGGTGGAGGTGGCGGGTGGAGTGGTAGGGTGGAGGTAGCAGGTGGAGTGGTAGGGTGGAGGTAGCAGGTGGAGTGGTAGTGTGGAGGTAGTAGGTGGAGTGGTAGGGTGGAGGTAGTAGGTGGAGTGGTAGGGTGGAGGTAGTAAGTGGAGTGGTAGTGTGGAGGTGGCAGGTGGAGTGGTAGTGTGGAGGTAGTAGGTGGAGTGGTAGGGTGGAGGTAGCAGGTGTGGAGAGTAGTGGGTGGCAGGTGGAGGTAGGGTGGAGGTGGAGTGGTAGGGTGGAGGTAGTAGGTGGAGTGGTAGGGTGGAGGTAGTAAGTGGAGTGGTAGTGTGGAGGTGGCAGGTGGAGTGGTAGTGTGGAGGTAGTAGGTGGAGTGGTAGGGTGGAGGTAGTAGGTGGAGAGGTAGGGTGGAGGTAGCAGGTGGAATGGTAGTGTGGAGGTAGTAGGTGGAGTGGTAGGGTGGAGGTAGCAGGTGGAGTGGTAGTGTGGAGGTAGTAAGTGGAGTGGTAGGGTGGAGGTGGCAGGTGGAGTGGTAGTTCGTGTCTGTTCGCCCACAATTTACCCAAAACAACACAGACATAAGAACCTGACCGACCTCCTGCTACTTCCCCAGCCACTTACCTACTGTCCTCTAGCCTACTGCCGCTAATCTACTACCTATAGCCTACTTCCTCTGGTTACCTGCTTCTTATAGACTTACTGACCGCGAATAATATTTCTTTTGTTTGCTGTACAATGGCGTTCCTTTTTATCCTCGGTAATGAGGTCTCATATTTGACCTTTTTCTTCAGTTTTACATCACATACGAAGATTAGATTAGGTTAGGTTAGGTTAGGTTAGGTTGAACATGAATACTTTATGATACACAATTACGTGACAATCAGGCAACCTGTTTCAAAACGGACGGACGCACACACGGACGGACGGACGCACACAGGGAACGGGGATAATAAAAGAAGACCTTCCCAAATGCTGAGGTACCGGATCTTCCTTTACACATTATGCAGGACCTGATCCCTCCCAAATGGCATCTAGGATCAACTGGGATCCACCCACAGAAAGTTGCTCTTGCATCCTCAAATCCGGGAGGAGGAGCTAATTTAATCCCCGCTGCTCCTCATTTCTACCTAACTCCAACTTGTGAAATTCTTAATTCTCTGAGCAGGTTAACATAGGTCTTACTTTTGGCTTCTCCTCTTCTGGTTTTTCAATGTTTTTTTTTTCTCAATAGAAGTTATCATTCATCGTCTGCTGTAACTATGGGTGTTAGAGCTGTATCAACAACACCAATATGTATCGCGATGGAGCTTTGGTTGTTGAAGATATTGTTGATGACTCCAGCGACAACTTACGCAAAGTGTGAGTCGTGGGTCACCTGAAGATTATCCACCCTAACCTAACCTAACCTAAACCTAACCTAACCCCAGATAGCGTTACGGTGTTTACTCATCAAGTGAAATAAGGAGGTGGTGTGTGTGTGTGGGGGGGGTCTTAATCATCAGGTAATCTAATTAATGCCTTTAAGGTGTTATTATAAAAACCTTGCTGATGAAACTATTACATTCTTTCAATTGTTATTTTTAATTTCTTGCTCTACAGAAATCATTGTTCACGTATCATACTTGTTAATAAACTTGTTTTATTTTTTACCTAGTCTTTGGGTCACATTCCAGGAGGCAAGATTCTCCTCATTGTCAATACATTCTTGTTTTTTTTTGTTTATCAGTGATTCGCAGATGTTTGACGAATGAGTTTGGATGTTGTACTCGGGGAAGGTTGAAAGTGAATGTGAACAAATATCCAAAAAATGAAAATAAACAATCATAAAGAAGGTGATAGAGAATAATGAATGTTAGCTTGACTGGGGATGGAATGGTGGAAGTGTGGGGGACGGGGACGGGGACGGGGAGGGAGAGAGAGAGAGAGTGAGAGAGACAGAGAGAGAGAGAGAGAGAGAGAGAGAGAGAGAGAGAGAGAGAGATTGCAATATGTGCAGGTCAAAGGATCCAAAGACTAGGATAGGGTACAGGGGGAATACTGAGCCAATATTACTGTATGAGTGAGAAACATGGAGTCTAGAGATAAGAGAGGAGGAGAGAGTTACAAGTGAGAAATATAACGTGCTTGAGAACAGTATGTAGGGTGGATAGTGCGTAGAGAATAAGAGAAACTAAAACAAAGGGATGTGGAAGTGAAAGATGTGTTAGAGAATAAATCAAGGAGGAGACAAGTCTAAGAAAGATTTGGAAGTAAAGGATAAAGAATAAATAGTAAAAGGGGTGAACATGGAGGAAACAGCAGCAGGGAGTTAACGAGTGTACAGTAATTCAAGGGGAAGGAAGTGTTGTTGATGAGTGCTGCTGGCTTGTGTGAGGTGGCAGGCATAAACCATTGTTGTGGAAGGGAAGAACCATACCAACACACGTCTGTTATGCATTAAGAAAGAATGAATCACAGCAAATTACGGAGGATTATGTGTGTATTGCATCTTATTGCTGTCTACCATGTAAGAAAAGACCTGGATGAGTAAAAAAAATATGTTACAGTAAGATTACAGAACTAGTAATTTCGCATAAGCACTGGAATTTTCATCAATTTCATGTAATGGCTTTAAACAATTTGTTGAGTCTACCATATAATTTACGCCTTGTCCGGGAACCCACAGTGAGTTGTTGAGTTAAGTGAGACCAACATAAAACAAATATCGTGATCATATCAAATTAGTTAAAAAATACAACTGTTTTATGTATTAACACCCAGCCACACACCCTCGAGTGGATGATACCAGGACCCCACCAGACATGAGGTTCTAGTTAATTTTCTCCTATAATCATCATAGAAAATGTGTAGAAACTGACTTACCATCTGGACGTCGCAGCCTATGACAGTGAATCCCGTAGGTCTGAAGGATCGTTACGGCCAGTAGGTATACGGCACAGTGTAAACTAACCCTGTTTTAGGTACACAACGGGCAGTTTGGCCAGCACTGCATCCGACCATCTTCACTTTGTCCAATTGTAAAATTAAGTACTGTACTCAATCAGAGCTGGATGAACTAAGGGCGCCCCGAGGGTGAACCAGCAACCTATCCAGAAATTTCAAGAGACTTTGTTTACCCAGAAACTTCTATAATGTAAACTTCTATAATTTACACCGATAAGTTGATATGTTTTTTGCTCAGAGGTGGAAAAAATCGGCAGATTTAAGAGGATGCCGCAATGTGTTTCCAAATTCAGGAATTTTTTTTTTTTTTTAAATTTGCATCTTTGGACGTGGCCCTGAAAACTGAAGAGCTTCTGGTGAACAAGACAACGTTGGGGAGCAGTTGGTGCCTGCCAGGGAGCACCATATTTTACCACGATATATTGTATTTGAAAAGCAAAACACGACAGTCAAGTAGGAATTTTGTGTATTGTATGTCCTTTAAATAACTACCAGCTCATGAGGGAAGAAGACCATATCAAACTGGAGGGATGTCTTAAAGGAAGAACTAGACAACTAAGAGACGTTCTCGACGTTCCGGGAAGGATCACCAACATCTGATTGGATCCAGATTCAATCCCATATTGGGAAAAGTGCCGCGAAAAATTCCCTTTGCAAATTGTGATACACTCTGGACCCGATATTTGTTAACTACAAGAAACACGGAACAACATGTTAGTTCTCAGAGGGTTCATGATGCTGTAATCATCACTGGATCAAGAAAGTTTCCCGAATGACGTAATACAACAAACGTGATCCTGATCTTCAACACGGGAGGTAACGGCGACTTACTCCGTTAGCTATGACATTTGGCGACAGAAACCTAACCTAATCACTAGATTATATAAGATCGTTAAGTTTGGTTTAATTGGCTGGTGTTGTCTGTCATCATTTGTGGTTTAGACCTTCAGCCTTCCTGAGGGGGTTTTGATGAAAAGATCATAAAGTTCTGAAGGAAAACTGTTTATACGTCACATTGCTAAAGTTTTTCTTTCACTCCCATTAGATAAGCATCTATGTATTACAACAAACATGTATGAAAATATAACCCCCAAAATAATAATAATAAGGCAACTCTCTCCTCAACCTTTACCGACAACTGTACCCTTCACCTAACATGAGCAGCCATGATATTAATGATGTTTTTAGTTAACTCCAAAAAATTAGGACAGACACTTGTCCATGGCGCCATAACACAGTGAGAGCAGCAGACGTAGTGCTCACCTTGCCTTGGTGGTGTCAGTCATCCTTCATGGCTATAAGGCTTTAATATTCCCTATGTCAGCCCATTGTTGTTAAGATCTATAATCACAAGTATAATAAATTATCATATATTGTAAACAACTGTCAAAAGAAAACTTAGTTTTTCAAATGAATGGTTTTGGAGACGTCTACCAGACCAAGCTGAACTGCCAACACTAATCACCACTAAATTTACGTAATAAATAAACTATATAACATTATCATTATCCTTATGCTCTTGCGATTCACTTCAGTGTTGCACTAAGGTGTTATACAGACTGTAGGTTAACTCACTTGGAGACGACGACAAGTCACACTTACGTCAACAACTTGGTGTTTCATGTATCAGGAAGCACAGCATAAATAATATGGTAGACTCAACAAATTGTTTAAAGCCATTCACTAAGATCACATAAAAATAATATTATTTCAGTAATTTCACAAAATTACTAGTTTCTCAATCTTACTGTAACACACACACACACACACATATATATATATATATATATATATATATATATATATATATATATATATATATATATATATATATATATATATATATATATATATATATATATATATATATATATATATATATATATTCAGTTTAAGAATTATTTAAGACCCACTCCCAGACGCTCGCCAAACTCCATATTAAACTCAGGAAAGTCGAAAATCTATACAAATACTTGGAAAACTTAGTTAACTTCTCTCCTCCTCCTCCTTCATCCCTCTCAGCAGGTAAATCGTGGAGGAATTAAAATCTTCTCTCAGTTGCACCATTACGAGGGAGGTAAAAGTCTCGGTGTGATAGTGTTGGTTATATCAAGAGAGGTGACGTGGAGGATTAAGTGGGGAAGAGGAGGAGGGGCAGGCACACCAACGCCCGAGTTCTTAAAGGTTCGGAAGTTAAATATTTACTCCAACTGGAGATGTGATGACGCATACAAATGCCTTGCTTAAGCTACGAAACAGGCGTTGAAAAGAATGGCGCTGCAATTTTGTTGAAACTACACTAAACAAACGCATTTTCTTGACACCGAGCAACTGGAAATAACAATAAAAAACACCGTCTGGATATCTGAGACTCCAGAAGCCACCTCATCCGCGAGAGCTTTCCGAGACGCATAACACAAGAGGTCGAGGTGTTCATAAAAGACCTTGTCCCTGTCGAGGTTAAATGTCAAAAGGACCTAAGCGACGTTGTAAATAAAATAGAGTTATGTTTTCCTTAAGAGTGAAAAAGAGGTTCTCCGGTGCAGTTATTCCACGGGTGAGAACAACTTCGTGTGAGCTGTGGCGACAAGTTCTTTAAGTTTTGTGACATTCTCTCTGCCTCTTATTGTTTCTGTACCAACACATCGTACTGAGTTAGGAGGCATTAATGTTGTTTTCTGGCGGCCATGGTAGTGTGCGTAATAAAGAGGCCGGTGATGGTGATAATAATGCATTAACATTTGTGTATAGAGAACAGCAGTTATAGTGTAGTGGAGTGAGGACGGTGGAGTGTGGACGGTGGAGGAGGAGTGTGGACGGTGGAGTGTGGACGGTGGAGGAGGAGTGTGGACGGTGGAGGAGGAGTGTGGACGGTGGAGGAGTGTGGATGGTGGAGGAGGAGGAGTGTGGACGGTGGAGGAGTGTGGATGGTGGAGGAGGAGGAGTGTGGACGGTGGAGGAGTGTGGATGGTGGGAGGAGGAGTGTGGATGGTGGAGGAGGAGGGATGGTGGATGGGAGGAGGGGAGGACGGTGAGGAGTGTGTGGAGAGGAGGAGGGGACGGTGGAGGTGGACGTGGAGTGGGAGGTGGAGGGAGAGGAGGAGGAGGAGGAGGGAGGGGGAGGTGGACGGTGGAGGGGAGGGGAGGGGAGGAGGAGGAGTGGACGGTGGAGGAGTGGGTGTGGAGGAGGAGGGAGGGAGGAGGGAGGGAGGAGGTGGGATGGTGGGAGTGTGGATGGTGGAGGAGGTGTGGAGGAGGAGTGTGGTGGGTGAGGGATGGTGGAGGAGAGGGGATGGTGGGAGGTGGGGGGGAGGAGGGGAGAGAGTGGATGGTGGGAGGGAGGAGGTGGACGGATGGAGGAGGAGTGTGGAGGAGTGTGGACAGGAGGAGGAGTGTGGATGGTGGATGGTGGAGGAGGAGGAGGGGTGTGGAGGAGGAGTGGGATGGTGGAGGAGGAGGAGTAGAAGGAGGGACGGTGGAGGAGGTGGATGGTGGGAGGAGGTGGGATGGTGGAGGTGGAGGAGGTGGGATGGTGGAGGACGGTGGAGGAGTGTGGACGGTGGAGTGGATGGTGGAGGAGGGGACAGTGGAGCAGGAGGGGGGAGGTGGAGTGGGAGGGTGGAGAGTAAGGAGCAGGAGGAGTGGAGGAGTAAGGAGTGGGTGTGGAGTGGAGGTGGAGGTGGAGGAGGTGGATGGTGGAGGAGTGTGGACGGTGGAGTGTGGAGGAGGAGTGTGGACGGGGAGGAGTGGGATGGTGGAGGGGGGAGGGGGAGGAGGAGGAGGAGGGGGATGGTGGGAGGTGGAGGGGAGGAGGGGAGTGTGGAGGAGGAGGAGGGGATGGTGGGGGTGTGGAGGAGGTGGGACGGGGAGGGTGTGGAGGTGGATGTGGGAGGGGAGGGTGGGAGGTGGAGGTGGGAGGTGGAGGAGGAGGGGATGGTGGGAGGAGAGGGGATGTGGGAGGAGGAGGAGGAGGAGGGACGGAGGAGGAGGAGTGGATAGGGAGGAGGAGGAGGAGGGATGGTGGAGGAGAGGAGACGGTGGGAGGAGGAGGAGGGAGTGTGGAGGAGGAGGGGATGGTGTGGATGGGAGGAGGAGGAGGGAGGAGGACGGTGGAGGAGGAGTGGGGGAGGAGGTGGAGGTGGAGGAGGAGTGGGATGGAGGGGAGGGAGGTGGAGGAGGGACGGGAGGGAGGAGGAGGGGTGGGAGGTGAGGAGTGTGGATGGTGGAGGAGGAGTGTGGATGGTGGGAGGAGGAGGAGGAGGTGGACGGGTGGAGGGGAGGTGGATGCTGGAGGTGTTGTTTGGAGTGGTGGAGGAAGAAGAATGTGGACACTAGCGAGGAGTAAACAATGTACACAGGAAGTAGTTAAACACCACAAGTATTAACAAAACAAGACACAGGTGAGACAGCCGCTAAGTAATTTGTCACCACAGAAGGTGAGAGGCCACACTTCCTGTTCATGCACGTCTTATGCGACCACTACTGTGTGTAACTTGTTTACTCGGGGCGGGCGGGGCGGGCGGGGCAGGTATTGAGTGGGCTGTCAGTGGGGAAGGTATGGGCCGGGCTGGAGGTGTAGGCTGGAGGTGTAGGCTGGAGGTGTGGCCTGGTTGTGGGGAGGATACGGGCCGGGCTGGAGGTGTGGCCTGGTGGTGGGATTCGGCCTCACCATCATACCGCACTTGATCGCTTTCATATTGTCATTACCGGTAACACAAAACACGGTAATCATAATGTACCTTACGACAAAAACTGCCCAGGTAAGTTCAGCAAAAAAAAAAATAAATAAATAAAAAAAGATTGTGTCTAAACGTCGAAAATCACAAAAAAATCAACTTATCTTCTACTTAATGTTTAGGCTTATGCATGTTTATTTAAGTTCCAATATATACTTATTCGTGTAAATATTTATACTCTTGCACGTGAGTATTGCCAGCGTAAATTTATGCATCTATAGTCTCCATGAGTCTTCTATCTATTTGTATAACTAACGGGCCAATTTTTTTGAGGTGTGAAGTTTAATTAGTGAGGAACATCACTGATAACGTTCCACGGATCTGTTTTTGGTGATCAGTCGAGGGTCAATTTTTATGTGTGTACGTTTCTCTGGACTACTACTACTACTACTACTACTACTACTACAATTACTACAACTACTCCAAACTATAAAATATATCCTTGGGTTTACAAATCACATTTTCATGGCGCTTAATTGAAAAAATGTAAAGTTCATTTGTAATAACACAGTCGTCCAGGAGACCATCACGAAGACAGCTTTAACCTTTCTCTAAATGACAAGTATATGTAGTTTGTTGTCAGTTATACTTCAATAACGTTAAGTTTTATTAAAGTTCAGGTGCTTCAACAATACACTCAGGTGCGTACTTACTAAGAGACGTAAATTTTGACTATAACAATCTTGTGGTCACTGTTGCCTAACCTAACAATAGCTTAGAGAAGATCCACAGAGGTGTAACTAGGTGATTGCGGAGCCTTTCTGATGATCGTATTAAGCACAACATATATTACGGACACCCTGTATTACGTACACCCTGTATTAAGCACACCCTGTATTACGGACACCCTGTATTACGTACACCCTTATTACGCACACCCTGTATTATGTACACCCTATATTACGCACACCCTGTATTACGCACACCCTGCATTACGTACACCCTGCATTACGTACACCCTGTATTACGTACACCCTATATTACGTACATCCTGTATCGAGTGATCAATCAGTACTAACAAGAAGCATCAGACGTACGAGTAACTGTATCTCTCCCACACACCAAGGCCATTTACTGGCTCTTGACGTAACCACCACATAACCCACACGGTCGACACCCATATAAGATACAAGTACAATAACCAACCTTAAGATCCAGCCAGAGTCGTGATCTTTTTTTATGACTGATTCAGAGAGAGAGAGAGAGAGAGGGGAAATTCTTGCCCCGTCTCTACTCACTCTGCCTTGTGCTCCGCCCCAATTCCTGGTTGTAAAAAAGAACTCTCTTTCTCTCCCTCTGTCTGCCTGTTTGTCTCCCTCCTTCTCTGTGTCTGTCTCTCTCTCCGTCTGCATGTCCCTATAGTCTGAGTGAATCTGATTCACTTCTTGTCTTGGACCGTAGCCTTGAGACTCCCCCTCTAATTTCAGCGGTAACTACACAAACCCGGGAACGTCTGTCGTCCGTACCGTGTGTGTGTGTGTGTGTGTGTGTTTTCCCTTCTTCTTATCTTAATTTATTTTCTATTATTCTAGTTTTTGTCTTCCTCACTATCATCTTTTATTTTTGCGGATTCTTCTTCTATTTTGCTCTGATTTTTTTTGTTTTATCTTTTTCCTCCTCTCTTTTTCTTTCTTCACATTTCTCTTGTGTGTTATTGTACTTCCTTTTCTTTTCGACTTCCTCCTCTTCATTTTTTCTTCTTCATTTTCATTATTTTTTCTTCCACTTCTCCTGCCTTACTCCTTTCACCCTTTCTTCTTTTGTTTCCGAATTTTTCCACCCCTTTTCCTTTCTTTCTATTCCCTTTCTTTTTCTTTCCTTAATCCTCTTCTTCTCTGGCTGGAGACAGAATACAGGGAGGAAAACTAGAGAAGGGGAGAGAGAGAGGGGAAGAGGGAAAAAGAAAGAAAGTGTGAGAATGAAATAAAGTGGAAAGGAGAGAATGGGAAGTTGGTAAGAGACAAAATAGAGATAAATTCCAAGTTAAGAGGTCGAAGGAGAGAGAAGGAGGGGGGGAAGGGAGAGGGAGATCGAGAAAGGGAGGTCAAGAGAGGGAGAGGAAGGTCGAGAGAGGGAGAGGAAGGTCGAGAGAGGGAGAGGAAGGTCGAGAGAGGGAGAGGAAGGTCGGGAGAGGGAGAGGAAGGTCGAGAGAGGGAGAGGAAGGGTACATTAAGTTAGGCAGGTTAATCTTCAGGTGATATTAGTCAGGAAGGCGAATCTTTAGTTTATACGATAAGTCAAAAGAAATATAGAATGGGAAAAATAATGATAACGGGGAAATAGAAGTACAAAATAGAGGTGGTCGTCTGGACGGTTGCCAGATGATGGTGACGTCAGAAATAGCTTGGTGTTGCTTACAAATTACTGAGGCTTGGAGAATTCGAGGCAAGTAAAGGTCACAGATTGTTCGTCATTGGTATTCTGGGGTGGCTGGCGGCTGTGTTGACACTCTCCGTTCATACCTCGCGCCCGTCTACCACCTGGGGGTTGTAATCTCATCAAGTTATGGCCTAGTAGCGGGGAAACTGTAAACCTTGGCTACCTCACGCCATCAGCCTACAGCAGCTGTGTTGCAAGAAATTGTGGGGTCAAACTTGCATCCATACTGCGTCAATTAATAGTTCCTTAATGGTGCACACGAAGACACAAGCTTAGAAGAAATAAGTTGGTATCGAAGGAAATCCAATTCCTTCTCAGCCCGTTTGATCCTTCACACACTTGAGATTTTCTTACGCAAATTTACATATGATTTAAATTATCGCTTTAGGGGTTTCATACAGTGATTTACGTATGAACTAAACAATTACAATAAAGTAATTTTTTGTTTCCGTATGGGCGCTAGATACACAAGAGAGACATTTGGCAATGTAGGTGTGATCTGGAACCTATGTAGACTGCCTCCAAGATTACGTGAGTGACTACACCACTACACCAGTCACCCTTTGTGGTTCAACGACACAGGACGTAACCTTGACCAACATTTTCTCATGGCTGTGCCGATTTCTCGTTCATCACAGTTATTTCATTTGTTGATAACAGTGTTGATAGTTTTAAACCATGCCTCGTGTTGCTGGTGAGGGCGGAGGGCGGGGAAACGTAAAAAGTACAAGGAGATTGCACCACGTGTTGATAATGTGGTGCCTCCTGAGACCTCTCCCAGTGTCCCTGGCTCTTCTAGTTCCGAGTGATAGTTTGTCTGGTCCTTCAACAAGCAGTCCTAGTGCGAAAGAAACGGCCCGGCATGTCGTTGTGGCTAAAACGAAAAATAGAAAGTGCTGCACCTGTGGTATCTCAACCATCACAACACGGCTTACTTCATGACAGCTCCTCTCCCTCACAAGTGTGCACTCCCCCGTACTCCCACTAAAACTAGAATTAGTCGCCTTGTTCAGGCTAAGTATGACACTGTGGGGCGCAGGGGAGAGGGGGGACATCACCAAATACTCCAACATCTAACAACGTGTAATGACAAAAAATTATTAATTTTCGTAAACAAATAGACTAATATTTTTGTACATTATATTTAACCAATAATTTACAATTATTATTTTATAAGAATTTCGAAAATAATAAGCATTTATAAACACTACGTATAATTTATGTACATAATATAGAAACTTTGAGGGAGGAGTATTAGCAGCTGGGAACTTGAGTGGCTGCCGCACTATAATTTGTGTTATACTCATGACTAAATATAGATTTAATATTTTTATTCCGATTACCTATAAATATATAGTAAGTTTGTTATGACTCATTATGTACAATTATCTCTCGTGTGGTGCGGTGACGTGAGTGACTGACCCCGAGCGTCTTACCTGGACCTCCTGCCTAAACCCGAGTGTTAAGCGTAATGGTTTTCTTTAAGGCTGTTTCTCCTACAACATACAGTACATGTCTTTTCAGTCGATTATTTTACCCTAAATGGTTTCAGATTACATACACTATAGGCCGATGACGTAGTATCACATCCCGACACACTACATGAATGAAAATTGGACATTTACAAAGTTCTTGACGTAACATTTTTCCTCAGGGTATTGTTGGAGGTTGTGTGTTGCTTAGTCTGTGTTATGGTTATGTTAGTAATATCAATATCCGTATCAGCTGAGAGGAGATAAACATTTCCCTCATGGTGTGGGAGACTCTTGAACCTTCTGATCTTCAAACAGCGTCTGACTTTAGCTCCTGGTTGTGTTAGATACAAAGTAAATTTATTATTTCTTTTTAACTTTTTTTGTGAGAAAATTTAATACTCACCGGTATTTGTGTTTCTGATTGTACATTTGTTATGTAGTTTACTTTATAATTACGCCAAGGTGTAGGTAAACTCGGCTGTCTGTCTCCTCCACACAACACAGGAGACACACGCAGTTTGGTTAGGTTAGGTTAGATACACAGCCATTATACCATACCAGACTTCCTACATATAACACCTTCAAGCGATGTTTAAAAAATTATTGATTTCACTGACCTTAAATTTAAGTATCAAATAATATGAAAAAACAAACCCAAGTGAAATCTGGAGGAAGTCTTGAACAGAAATAAAATTAATAAAAGATATTCAAAGTATAATTCCTTGAGGTGGAACTTGAAATAAATTATATTATTATCGATGAATATTTCTCTTGGCTTAATTTATTTCTTCTTTCCAATATCAAATAACTTCACTTCAGATCAGCATACGTAGCTTTCATCACTCAAACCCATATTAATAATTGCCACCAGTTTTACGTTTTGATTTCATAATATACAATACAACTAATGGTAGTATACAGGATGGATGCTTTCAAACTAATAACATTCTGCATATGCAACACCTGCACCTATAAAACCACCACACGATATACCATGAGATTTGATCAACGTCACAAGATCCAATGCTACTGTTGACACGTAATGATCACCTGTGTTCCCTCTCTGACTTCCTCTAAATGTAAAGTGTAAATATAAAGAGAAGATATTTCTTTCATCTCGACTTTCTATCATTTTGGGGGGTGGAGGTAAGGAAGGTAGTGGGTGTAAGGGGGAAGGGGTAGAGAGGGTGTAGGGGGGAGGGTATGGTGTAGGGGAGGGTATGGTGTAGGGGGAGGGTATGGTGTAGGGTGTATGGTATGGTGTAGTAGGGTCAGGGTGTTAAAGAGGAGGTGGCGATGGAGGAAAATCTAAACCTTTCCTAATATTCATCGGAAATATTTTGATACGAACTCACAAATTGTTCCTTTGATTCCACCCAACACTATTTTGGTCACATTTGTACGATGTGACAACTATATAAACTAGCTTTTGAAACTATCAGAACCAAAATATGTTTTCCAATTAATTTATCCTGAATATAAAACCATAACATTTTCGTGAATGGTGTAATTATATTATTTATATTCTTTATACATTAATCCACAATACAGGTGATATCCGTTTGTTTCAGATCATATTGAACTGTTACTTTGTCTGGTAGAATTAATGAGGATTTTAATTGTCTTTCAGTAGGTGCTGTACAAAAAATAACAGCAGTGCCAACGACACAGTCCCCTCCTGCAGTGTTATCAAGTTAGCGATAAAAGTCACCCAAAATCTAGCGAATTTCAGGGATCTTTTATTAACATTTTAGGACAATCTGAATGACATCACCCGATCATAATGACGACATTACTGAATTTAAACAAGTGAGATTGATTTAAGCCCCCTTAAAAAAAAATCAAGTTCTAGAAAATTTTATTACTGAAATTGAGTAATTTTCATGGCGGATCTTAGTCGAAATTAGCGAGTTTTATCATTAACCTTGACGAAATTTTACTGCGAGAATTATAAACAACGAGACTCATAACCCCAGCCATAATTGTAACACGGAAAATCCCTCAAATTACACTTCCGTTGTTCACTATGTACACAGAGACGCGGCAAAGAAAATCTAGTGCGGAAAAAAAAGCGATATTAGAAGAGTATGACGTTATACTTCCGGGTCATAAACACGTTGATCGGCAGCGGGAACCTCGTTAATATAACTCTCCGGCGCCGACCCACCCGGAACTACAAGTTAAATGAGTTAAATACAGTGTGTGTGAGTGTATGTGTGTGTTTTTGGGTGCCTCTGTGTGTGTGTGTGTGTGTGTGTGTGTGTGTGTGTGGGTTCGCACTTATGTCTGTATATGTTTGCATATGTGTGAACTCATTATCATCATCATCATTAAGGAGAAATACAGTAATATGTCCAAATTAAGTCTGACACTCGCGTACAAGGGCAACAATTAGAACAGCAAGAACAACAAACAGCAAGAACAACAGAAACAGGAATAACAGCAACAGGAACAACAGAGTAATGACCATCATCGCCACACGCAGATATTCTCCTACTGGGCACAAAGCTTCGCCAGGATCGTTATGTAATTTTTGCCTCAACTTGTCATTAAACTATCCTGGACAACGCACACGTGAGCATTATTACCCCTTTGTCGGAGGGAGAGTGGTGAGTGTGATGAGAGTGTAGGGGGGGGGGCGAGGAGTGGGTTAGGGAGAGTGAGTAGGGGTGGGGTGTGGGCTAGGGAGAGTATGGGGAGGCGGGACGTGGGTTAGGGAAAGTGGGCTTGAAGGAGAGTGGGCGTGAGGAAGGGTAGAGCAGTTAGAGGGAGAGCGTGTGAGTGTTTCCGTGAGGGATTTGAGAACTGAGTGGATGTCAAGGAGAGTGAGAGGGAAGAAGGAGAGTGGGAGGGAGAAAGGTGATGGGAGTGAAGGGGTGTGAAAGTGATAGATGGAAAAGTGGATAGTAAGGGAGAGTAAATGTGAAGGATAAAAGGTCAAAAGGGAGAGTGGAAGCGCTGAAGGAGTGGAGTGCATGGGATGAGGGGTTAAACGAAGCAGATGGAGGGAAATAGGAGGAATAATGAAGAAAGTGGAGATAGTGACAGAGAAGAAAACAAGAGAGAGAGAGAGGGGGGGGTTAGAGAGAGAGAGAGAGAGAGAGAGAGAGAGAGAGAGAGAGAGAGAGAGAGAGAGAGAGAGAGAGAGAGAGAGAGAGAGAGAGAGTTAGAGAGAGAGAGAGAGGGTTAGAGAGAGAGAGAGGGGGTTAGAGAGAGAGAGGGTTAGAGAGAGAGAGAGTCCACCCACCTCCCCCACCATAAAATAAGCTAAACGATTCCCCATGCTTGCAGTAACAGTTTACACACACAGAGGTTAGGAAGCATCTCTCAGAAGACCACCTCCCTTCCCCCAGCAACACAAGTCTTCTCTTCTCTCTCCAGACACCAATAAAGAACCTCTCACAGCTCTCTGACCAAAGCTTTTCTCAACTTCACAAGGACAGGGTACACCTCCTCTCTTCTTTATGTTACTTATTTCAATCGTCCTTTCCCTCCAAAGTACCGTTCTTTCCTTATCACGGACCAGATATTCGTACGTTAATTGCCGTTTGTGTAATTTTCTATCTATTTAGTTAATTAAGTATATGTTTTTCTTTCTATCGTCGTTACTCCATATTACGATCATCCAAAGTTTTCCTCTCTCTCTCTCTCTCTGTCTGTCTGTCTGTCTCTCTCTCTCTCTCTCATTGAATGTCCATCAACCGCTCTGTTCCACACTTTGTCATGGACCCAAAAATGCCTGTGTCTGTCTCTCTATGTCTGTCCGTCTGTCAGTGTCTGTCTGTCTCTGTCTGTCTGTCTCAGGAAGCAGGGAAGGAGAGTGGTAGGGACATTTTCCTGGGACACCCTATACTGATAACCTGATATATTCCTGCCTCCTGACACCTCTGAACATCTCGGCCCAAAATGTTTATTGTTTTATCTCAAGAAAATAATCAAGACGACTTTTGTTTTTCATTTTACCTGGAGGGATATTTTTTTTTTTCCATTAACCTTCAATATCTCATTCCGAATTTTTTTTCTTGAGAATTTATTCCCCCAAAAACATTATGCATTTCTTTTTATATATATATTTATGTAATCTTTTTGTTATAGTCATCATCTTTTAATATCACAGACGAAAATATTTTCCTTTTTTTCCCACAAGATCAAAATCCAAGATCAATTTTTTTTCCCAATCTCACTGGGAAATCTTCTCTCTTGTGCCCGACGCCTTTCCCCAAGTCTCTTAGTCAGTACCTTCCTCACCCAACACCTTCGGTATTTTGTAGGTTTCTTCCCCTTTGATGTACCTGGGACATCTTTTGGCTTCGGGTTCTGGCACTACTGTAGGAGCTCTCTACTTCCGGAGAATTTCTGAGTATAAAAAATCACGGAAAACTTGAATAAAAAAGGAAAAAACAAAAATAGTAATTCAAAAGAAAGGCAGTACAGCGTGAACCCTCCCTTCCTTCCCTCTCCAGCTTCCCCAACCCCCACCGCTAAATCCCCCACTGTCCGGATAAAAATAGAAAAACAATGTTTGGAAATTTGTCCACAGTGGCACTAAAAGTCTCGAAATATTTGTGCCATGGTATTAATATATCCTCTCTATATGGAACAAGGGACCAATATATCCTATAGACAGTATAATATGTCGGTCCATGAGACTAATATAGCCTGATATATAAAGCTCCATAAGAATAATATTTCTAGGTATATATACGAGTCCATGGGAATTATATTTTCAGAAATAATTGGATTCTATTTCCCATATCTCTCTCTCTCTCTCTCTCTAACTTGGCTAACATGAGAAGACACCTGTGCTAATTAAGCGTCCCCCAGTGTAGGGCCTCGGCTCCTCAGAGAGAGAGACTACCAAAATAATAAAGATTGGAATGGAGATAATTAGAGACAGAGACAAAGGGAGAAAGGAGTAACTAAATAAAATATCAAATAAATAAATAGAGAAATAAAACCATGAGACACGGTTTAAAAAATACATAGCTTGATATGGGTTTATATACTATCCATTTACTGGGTAATATCTGGCGATCAAGGCCGAAACGTTTCCCATTTTGAAGTGTGTGTGTGTGTGTGTGTGTGTGTGTGTGTGTGTGTGTGTGTGTCTGCGTGTATGTGTGTCCTCATGCATATGTGTAAAAAAAGTATTTACAGTGTGAGAGTATGTATGTATGTACGTAAATTTAACGTTTATATTATGTCTATGGAACCACAAATCATTACCATACCAACTAGGAACTTCTGAATCTAACCTGGCCTAATCTAATCTAACCTAACCTAACCTAACCTAACCTACAGGTGTCACTCATATCAAATAACAAAATACCTAATAACTAACCAACTTATTTTTCATCACACTATCAGAAAATTTCATATATTTCTTTTTTCAGTAATCAAAGATCCTACACTGGAAAGTCTCCTAAGAAAGTGACAAATCGCATTACTGGTGTTTCCTACGATGAGCCAAGTTAAAACGGCAGGTAATAGACTTATTTACTACCTGGATGGTCCACTTAATCTGAAGGCGGCAGCTAACACGGTGATGTTTAGGTCGTGGTGAATTTCTTAGGACGGAAGGCTAGGTTATGTGATTTGAGTGCTGATTTGAACATAATGATAAAGACAGTTTGGATTGAGGGGGTGTGGTCGAGGGGTGGGGTTGGGCTGGGCTGGGGTGGGGTGGGCCGGGGGGGTGGTCAGGTGGGTCGGGGTGGGGTGTGGGGTGGGTGGGGTCAGTGTGGGTCGGGGTGGGTCGAGGTGGGAAGTGGGTCGGGTCGGCATGGTGGGTCGGGTCGGGCATGGTGGGTCGGAATAATTTTTTTCTGATTTCAACGTTTTTTTTTGCAACTTTGTAAATAAAACATTACTTTAATTCTTAGTGTGTTTTTTTCCCTCTCTGTTCAGCCCGTTCCACATTTTATGCCAGTTATTGGTAAACTCATTATTTTCCCTATAAAAAAAAACAGTAAATGTTAGTATAGGTAATTGTCCCACGGTGGGCAGTTGTCAGGGGGAGGGGGAACTGTCCAATGTGGGCAGTTGTGTGAGAGAGAGAGAGAGAGAGAGAGAGAGAGAGAGAGAGAGAGAGAGAGAGAGAGAGAGAGAGAGATATTATTGACCGTATCTTTCTCCCTCTCTCTTTCTTCTTTCTTTTTCTCACTTTCAATTTTATCTCTGTCTCTCGTCGTTCTCTATTCGATTCAAGAGAGCCAAGGGGATGATAAACACCATTGTAATATTACCTTAAAGGCTCTATTTTTAGTCGTTATTCTTCTTAGGATAATTTAGACAAAAGAGGAAATACAAATTAAATAAAAGAACAAAAGAAAATATAAATTCAATAAGAAATTCTCGTTTTTTTTTCTGATATTCTTTTTTCCTTTGATAAAGCTACGATACTCTGGGACACAACCATATATTTTCTCTTACGACGTTTGTAGTTTATAAGATTCTCACCGGCCTCATAAACCAGCCGCCAGGGGAGGGGTTGTGTGATGCCACCCCTTAGCGCCCCTGTGGTGACGCGCATGTCAGCTTTGACATCCCAACGAGCTTAGATAAGTGAGAAGTTCTCCGCCGTCAACACCACATGTGATAATGTCGGGTATAGCGAGGTAAACAGGTTGTGTTTTTTGTCTGTACTAGAGCAAGGGACACGGCATGCAAATTTTCCGCGGAGCATTGGCAGGGAAAACTTGTAGTGGCGCTGGTGGTGGTCGTCCAGATACCCGCCACCCACCATTCATCTTGTTGCTGGAGTGGACACGGGGTTTTATTTTGTTTATTTAAATGACTCTAGTTTAATGATTTTGCGATTTTGTTTCCCAGAACCTTTAATGCTTGTGATGAGACTGTGTATTTTAAAACACATTCATCGTACAAAATACGTAATGACAACATTGAGGAGCTGCATATATTGTGATGTGTCCGAAATTTAGTGTTTTTTGTTGCTAATTGGTTCTATCGGCTAGCCTTGCCCTCCTTAACCTAATACCCATATTTAACTAAGTTATCAATAAATAAATACCGAATAAATATTGAATTCCATCCTATACCTTAATGCCCTACTTATAACGTGCTAGCCAAGGTACTAGCATAGCCTATTTAGTTATATAATTTAATGTTTATAGTCTATAAGACGACAAACAACCACAAAGTGAGAGCTCATAATTATTAGAGGACGGGAGGCTTGTCTCCCTCCACGCCCATTGTTAACCAAATTATGTGAATAAGCACCTACACATTATTACTACAACCATGATATTTGTTAATTTCCTGCGCGGCAGATTACACCTTCCTCCAACACTTAACTATTAACTGTTCTTATCTAATGATAACGGTCATTTAAAAACTTATGAATGCAGAAAATAAAATTGACACTCCTTCAAGAGAACAGGTGTATAGAATTTTGATGCTGCTTTGAAATATATAAAAGCTATTTTAAATTGTTTTGGGGTGCGTTTAATTTCGGACACGCGGTAGACTACATGGTGTTATAAAAAAGTATGTTGTAGCTGAAATGGCTGTTAAGATTCAATTCCCAAAAGTGCAAGAGGATACACCTGGGTCGTACCAACAGTAGAGAGACGTATCACATGTCCCAACGGGACTAAGTAACAGCATTAACGGAGAACAAACGTGAGAAGGACCTGGGTGTGTACGTTGACCACAAACTGAAGTTATCGGTCCATTGTGAGAATAATGTGAATCAAGCAACGGAGCTGGTACTGTACGTAGGTCTTATAAGAAGTGAGGTGCTCCCCCGCTTAGAGTACTGTCACCTCGTCTGGTCCCTGAGATATGCTACAGACTGTCAGTTGATTGAAAATGTCCAGAGGGCCAGGGCGGCTCGTGCATAGGGCTGCAGAGCTGCAGTCCCCCAGACGCTCACTGCCAGGCGTATGATTCCTTTAGAGAGACAGCTGAATAATACACTACCAACAAATATATCATTTTATATGTTATTTAATTATTTTCAATACGTTGCTAAGTGAATTTTCATTAAAATCAGACCAAAATTTAAGTTACTTGCATAGTTGCTGTCAATGCTGTACGATTCATGTCTGTTATTAATTGGCGCCGCCGCCGCCCTTGAAGCAGCTCAGTCTAGTACAACGTGTGGACGGTGTGGTTAAATCGTGCTTTCTTTAATTACCCTTTGACGATGGAAAATCGAGTGAAGTATTTGCAAAACATCAACTTTTCCCAGCTGAGATTAAATGAAAAGACTGAAATCAAAGCAAGAGGAAGACCTACACCAGTTTTATCCATTCAACAGAACAGTACAAGCAGGAACAAAGAATATACACGCCAGTTTAACATGAGTGTTTATGGCTCTGTGGTTGTGACGAGGCAAATACTTTATTCTGCTTTCCATGCTTATTGTTTGGTGGGGACTCGGCATGGACGAAAAGTGGTGTGACTGACTTGAGGCATTTGCCACAGAAAATAGTGAAACATGAGCAGTCAGCCAAACATATGAATAACATGATTAATTTATCGTTGCTGGGTAAAGTGAACATTGCAGCTCAGATTGACACAGCATACAAGCTCTCAGTTGCAAAACACAATGAACAGGTGAAAAAAAACAGAGATGTGTTATCCAAAATCATAAACTGTGTAAAATTTTGTGGAAAATTTGAACTCCCTCTTAGAGGACATGATGAAACAATGAGCTCTAAGAATCCGGGAGTATTTCGTGGATTAGTTGATTTTGCTTGTGAACTGGATTCTAGCTTAGATGCTCATTTAAAGACTGCTACAGTTTTTAAAGGAACATCTAAATCAATACAGAATGAACTTTTAGAATCTATGTTGGAAATTTGCAAAAATAAGATCAAGGAAGAAGTAAAGAATGCAGATTATTTGGCAGTTATGTGTGATGAGACTACTACCATGCCCTGGGAATTCGTGGACATCAACTACAACTCATACCTGAGGTAGGTCAAATTTGTGTATCCTACTGTTGTGTGAGGCTGGTCACAGCTCATGGTTGAAAAAGTCTGAAGTCCAGCTACAGGAATTGTAAACTGTTTTAATAATCTGCCAGAGTTGTGACAACACCGAGCGTGAGCTCTTTCAAAACCAGACTTGACCAACACTGGCGCAGGTACAGATACTTCCTGGAGCCAGTACTTGCCGCCCAAGCGGCTAACAAGCCGATTAGTGGCGAAGAGTATAAAATTAAATATGCAATACAGTTTACTTTTTGAACATGGCAGTTGTAATGTAGGTATCGCTCCATTATTAATCCCTACAAGTCTTTTTGGTACTGGTAGTCCAAGCAGTTTATATTTCAAGTTCTCTCTAACGCACTGGCCTCAAATGCAAGCTGCATATTTGGGCTTTTCAGCTTCTATAAAATGTTTCCTCTTGCTCAAGTAAATCCTTCTTCTCAGTTTTTATTCTTCGGAAGGCGTTGGTAAGTTATATCACCCATGTTTTTATTTGTGATAGACACCCCCAAAAAAAAATAAATAAAAGTGCTCATGTCTGCTGTTGTTGACTTGTGTACACAGTGAGTGACGTCACGTGTTTCGAGCAGCAGTTCCGTTTTCTTTGATGCGTGAGGAGAGAAAAGCAAGCGGCGCCAAGTGAGAATTATCATCGGAATATTTATGGCGAACAATTATTTTTTGCAGGTGATTTATGATTATAAATAGAGAAAAACGAAAAAAAAGAGACTAATATGAATGAAATACATAAACTCCTGATGCCAAGTAACCGTCTGCTCAACTGCTAGTATTACTGTGAACTGCCATCGTTGGTGAGGGAAGGAGCTGACTCAACACAACCAACTGTTAAACTTTATAACAATACCTTCTTAAAACCCAACCAATCACTCCACGATAAAACAAAAAACGCGGGAATACTTCACTTTAGAGCCGTAGGTTTTTTTTTTAATTTGTAATAGGGCATTAAAGCAGAGGGAAAGTGTGGGGTAAAATACTAATAAGAACACCAAAGAAACATTTGAAAACCTAACGTAACTTCTCGTGCCTATAATAAGGTTAAGAATCGGTTTAAAGTTTACGGGTCCTCAGCTGAATAAAAACGACACGACAACACAGAAAACCTAATAAAACATGACTGAACTTCCTAGTCGGTGCTCGGACCTCCCTTGTATATTCATTAAAAGGAACTTACCTTAATATTGAGGTGTATAGAGTTCAGCGATGGTTGCCAGGAAGTGTTGGAATCTGTCTCCTGTCGTATTTTGAACACTTGCAGGTCCTTCCCACAAGATCACGATCACATATGAAAGCCCTGAGACGTTCTTGATCTTTAACAACGAGAGCCGACACACGATGCCACACCTACCGATTTAACATACAAACTGGAGAACCGTTCCCAACCTTCTCCTTCCCGATGTATAGGAAGAATCACAACTAATGTCGAATCCACTGAAACTTCAAAACTGAAGGAAAGGAATCCAAGCTCAAGGTCGGGGTTCGGATCCCAACCGTATGATTCTTTTGCTGTGAACATGGAAGAGTTTCTGATACCTATTGCGCAGGTTTAAAAAACAGATGGGATTTGCGCATTAATGACACACACACATACACACACACACACACACAGAAAAAAACAGCATGGTGTTAGTAAAATATAAAGGATCCGAATGCTTTTCTCGAAAATTAGAACCCTCAATGAGCTGCTCTATTGTTTATTATACATACTGTCAAGGATCTATTCTTTGCGAAACGAGCAAACGAGCATTGAGATCGCGGGCTCGGGTAGAATAAGGGGGGCAGCTGCACAGTGGGGTGATTTTTTACGGTAAATATTTAATTTCTTCGCGTAAAAAGCACGTAAAGACATCATTTTATTGCTATATTATAAGATATTTGCATTGGTAAATTTTTACAAGTTGCCCATAATGGATTTGGACATGAAGCATACGTTTTTCCAAGGGTTTTGTTTGTATGTGTTTTGAACGATTCTGACTCATTTCTATCTCAAATGAGTCGTTTTTTAGTTTCAGAATCTTGAGGGGGACCTGTAGGAAATCGGGTTTTTGGGTGGGTGGAGGGGGGGGGGGCAAAACCGAGTGATATGCTATATAAGTGATCAAAGTTGGCTCAGATTTTCCGTTTTTAACAAGTAAAGAAGAGCCAAAATTTGAAAATGCCGAGCCAAGTTTTGGCGACAGATGATTATAAAATTCGAATGAATCACACCAAAACTCATCGGAAAACAGTTTTCATCTCAAAATCAGTTTATGTGCTAACACAACCCAATCCAACTCAACCTTTACATATTTTTATAATAGTAAAGCGGAATGGAAGGTTAAATCTGATTTCTTTTCCAGGAAGGTGAAAGTTCACAGCTCCTCGAGGGCCCGTGACACAACACATCACGATTCAGGTAAGTCCAAGTCAGTTTTATATATCAGTTATCGTTGTTGTTGTACTTGGTCGGGAGTCTTACGTCTCCACTGAGTAAGTCGTCGTTACCTCCCGTGTTGAAGATCGGGATCACGTTTGTTGTATAAAGTCACTCGGGGAATTGTCTTGGTCCAGTGTTCTAGATAGTGACTTGCGTATATCATTAACTCAATCAGCTTCAGGAACTTTGAATTCCTTTATGCCATTATTACATGATTTTTAGTATTTTCCATTTCAACATCATACATCCTCTGAGAACGTTGTCCAGTTCTTCTTGGACTTACTAAAGATCAGATCCAGGGTGTATCACAGTGTGCGAATACTTTTTCTTTGTACTTTTTGTAATATGGGATTGAATCTGGATCCAGTAAGATCTTGGTGATCTTTCCCGGTCGTAAAATATGGTGCGCCCTGGCAGTAACGAATTGTTCATCAACGTTATCTTGGTCACAATAGATCCTTCAGGCACTAAAGAAGAAGACTTAAATTGAGTTTGTTTTTGTTGGAATTTGAAAGCATATGGCTGCACCCTCGTGAATCTGGATTGTGTTTTCCGCCTATGAGAAGAAAAACTATAAACTTGCTAGTGGAGAAATATGGTTATTACCCCTGGTATGTTTACATTAAAGTAGTTTTTGGGTAGACAAAGTCTCTTGGAGTTTCTGGAAAGTTGGGGAAAGTGAAGATGGTTGGGTTCAGTGCCGGCCTAACTGCACCTAAATAGGGGTTAGTTTAAAGTGAACCGTACTATTGGCCGTAATGGTCCTTCTGGCCCATCATAACTGTAGGGTCGAGATGGTGTTTATGTTTACGTCACCGTGAACTTTACATGATCAAGATTAATGAAAGGGCTTTATGTCTTAATGAATAGTGTATTTATTTACAATGTTTAAATGTTGTTTTAAAAGGGTCATTCACTATCTAAATCAATTTTATAATTTGTAACAATAATTTACAAATGAGAGCGTGAGGGAGCCGAGGTGAAGAGACCTGTTTGGGTTGAGCTGTGTGCGCTACTCTGAGTCCCCGCGTCTACGACTCGTGTGTGGGGTCAGACCACCACACTGAAATGAGTGACTTAAAAGATGTGATTCAATGTTTTAGTAAAAACAGGGACTATATTTCACTGTCCCATACCTTCCTGCCGGTGGCTGGTGGTGGACGATAAGATGTCACTTGTGTCGTATTTCAATATTTGTTTGTTGTATCTCGTGCTTAAGGGGCTTTTATTGCACCGTTCAGTTGAGAAATAGTCACCTTGCATTTGTTACATTGCATCTTTTATGTGAAATAGATACACGTATAAACGTATTTTAAATACCTATGCAAAATAAATTGATATTCCTGTGTTGTCATAATGAACAAGGGCATAACTTACATATGTATTAAGAACGATTTTCTTTACTGAGAGCTTCAATAACCTGCCAACTTCATCAGGAGAGAGTGACAGAGTGTGTGTGTGTATGATAGCACCAATGAAAGAGGAATTGTGGAGTCGTTTGTTAGTTCATATATTTTACTATTGCATTCAGAACGGAATGTTACAAAGGAAATGTGTATAACATCCTCAGGTAAGAGACATTATAACCAAGAATGTTCACTGGTCAATGGTGTCTGTAGTTCAGGATCTCATTTAGTTTCAATACTGATTCACTCGGAAGGAGACACAGGTTTGTTGAGGGGACTGTACTGTACATACACCTGCAATAATGAACAACACCGCCCTTACTACATGCGTCTCAAAGTGGGTCGAGCCTTTACCTGTGTCTGTGTGAGTGTCCGTCTCTTTCATCTCGTAACACATATGAGAGGAACAACATTCATATTTTGATGCCGGGATGAAATTTAATATAACCTTTCCTGAATCCTCATTTTGAAGACGAAGGTTAAAAATGTGTACATCACTAAGATACAACACAGACACAAGACAATACAAGAGACCACAAAGGATTACATTAAGGCAATACTGTTCTATCTTTTACGTCACGACAAATGGTGAGCGACCCGCCTGGCCCCAGCAAAGTGAAGGTGAAGGATGCTGGCAGTGAGCGTCCAGAAGATTGCCTGCTGACACTATTCATCACGGGGCGGACACACACACACACACTGGCCACCCACCCACCTTCTCTGTCTCGTCCTTTGCAAGTGACCTCCACTCCTCCTGTCTACCACCGTCTACTACTGTCTCTACACTTCTGTCTACCACTGCCTCTATACTTCTGTCTACCACTGCCTCTATACTCCTGTCTACCACTGCCTCTATACTTCTGTCTACCACTGCCTCTATACTCCTGTCTACCACTACCTCTATACTTCTGTCTACCCCCGTCTATACTGTCTCAACACTTCTGTCTACCATCGTCTACTACTGTCTCTATACTCCTGTCTACCAACCGTCTACTACTATAACTGCTCTTTTAAGCGTCCAGCTCACTAGTATGTTGAAGAGGTACTGTGAGGCAGCCGTGTGTGTGTGTCGGCTGGAGAGTGTCTGCCAGTGTTGATGTGTGTAACAAGCCGGCTGAGATCTGTACCGTGTTGTTGTGCCGTTATTGTGGTGGTGTGGTGTGGTGTTGCTGTTATGGTATTGTGGTGTGATATGGTGTTACTGTTTTGGTGCTATGGTGGTGTTGTGGTGTGGTATGGTGTTTCTGTTGTGGTGCTATGGTGTTATGATGTGGTATGGTGTTGCGGTGTTGTGTGGTGTTAATGTTATGGTATTGTGTTGCCGTGATGGCGTTGCTGTTATAGTGTACTGGTATTGTGGTGTTCCTGTGGTGTTCCTCTTACTAAACACACACACACATATATGTATTTATTCTGCCTTGCGTCTGCTCTCCCACGCCCGTCGTGTATTTCTCAACGTAATAACTCCAACGAATAACAAAGGATTTTCCCCAGACTTACTGTGTGGATACGTCACAACAAGGTGTCACAGGAGTTCGATAATCAGTATTTTATGTCACCATTGTCGAGAATTGTGGCCTCCTAGACGGTGTCGTGGCCTCCTAGACGGTGTCGTGGCCTCCTAGACGGTGTCGTGGCCTCCTAGACGGTGTCGTGGCCTCCTAGACGGTGTCGTTGCCTCCTAGACGATGTTGTGGCCTCCTAGACGGTGTGTGGCCTCCTAGACGAAGACGGTGTCGTGGCCTCCTAGACGGTGTCGTGGCCTCCTAGACGGTGTCGTGGCCTCCTAGACGGTGTCGTGGCCTCCTAGACGGTGTCGTGGCCTCCTAGACGGTGTCGTTGCCTCCTAGACGATGTTGTGGCCTCCTAGACGGTGTTGTGGCCTCCTGGACGGTATTTTGGTGCGGCCGAGGATTCACTTGACTTTTAAGGAGTTAGACTTGGATAACCATTGAATGTTTAGTCTTGTTGCTTTGTGTTTATTTGTATAATGTTTTTGTTAATTCATTATATGGGTTTTGTTTTATATTTTAGCTTTGAACATTAATATTGACAATGAAACAGTACCTTGTGGTGGCTGTTATAAGTAAATAGTGTAACTGTCTAGTAAATGTTGGAAAATAAACTAGTTTGTAAAAGACAATGGTTTATTATACAAAATACAGATGTACAAAATCTGTGTGTCGGAGAAAGACACAGAGCTAAAATGGAAATCCATCTGGAATGAGGATCCAACTGGAATTAAGTCCAACTGGAATGATAATCCAAGTGGAATAAATATCCAACTGAATAGGAATCCAAACAGAATGGAATCCGACGGGAATGGAGATCCAACTGGAATGAGAATCAAACTTGAATGAGAATCCAGCTGGAATGGAATTTCTATACAGGTATGTTGTTAGGGCGGCAAGAGGCGGGTCGGCCGTCTCTTGCCGCCCAAGTTTACCTTCATCACTGAGGCTAACACCTTAGGAATATCACATTTTGCTCTAGTCAGAAAAAAACAAAATAAATAATAATAAATAAATAAAAGACGCCGATACTTACATTGTTCTCTCGACAGTTTGTGTCCACCAGTTTATCAGCACCAAAGTTTACTTAAAAGTTTGTGGAAAGATAATAAATATTTAATTAGTTAATTTTCTTATATCTTGACAATAGATTCATAAATAATTATACAAAAGAAAAAATAGAACAATATGTGGCTTTTGTGGTATATATCGTAATAGTAAAATCGCAAAATACATTCTTATTCTTTTGTTAAAATAAATTCTGTTCATGATATACAATATTTTCCCTAACGTGATAATAACTACGAATATCACACGATGCTCTTCGTAAAATTGGAAATAAAATTTCTAGGTTAAGGGTTTAAAAATCCTGACAATATATCAGTCTCACAAAGTACTGTTCCTTTCGTCAGGAAGAAAATTATAGCGAAATAATTCGTTCATAATTTCTCTTTCATTTCCACTTCGTTAATTCTTGATAAAAAATACTAGTTATTATTATCATCTGCAACACGACCAAGGTTCAGTACAACAGCAATAGATACGTAATGTCTTACAGCGAACTAAACAATACTGGAGAGTCGAGGCTGCCACCGTCTGCTGTTTAGTGGTCAACTTCTGGTCAACTTCCTTCAACAGTTAAAGTTGAAGCCTAAAGTTGACTCATTGATCACGTCGTGTTTATAGGTTCCCGACCTATCACTCACATCTGTGTTCTGGAGACAGCAACAGCCAGTCTAGGCACCGCTGTGTTTTGTAGACTCACAGCACATGTGTCAGTTACTGTCGCCCATAACAGACAGACGCGTCAATCAGTGTCAGCTCTGACAGGCAACATACTATAATTTCTCAATACTGTACACTGTTACTCTCATTGCGTCAGATCACACGTGTAGGTGACGGCTGGTAACTGTTAGTCCGTCTTGTTATAACATTCCCGAAATAAAACAACACATCAGGTTACAGCAAAGTAAGGAGGTACACACACACTGCCGGGTACACCTGAGGAATACCGTCCAGTGACTTCTCATTCTCCAAAAACAGATACTGAGACATATTAGTGGTACAGACTTGACGATACTTTTTCGGAACTGTGTGTGTGTGTGTGTGTGTGTGTGTGTGTGTTTTAATGGGCGTAAGGATTAGAGCCGGATCAAGTTTTAGTGTCAAAGATTCATGATTGTCCTATTTACACACACGCACACGCACACACACACGCACACACACACACACACGCACATGCACACACACATGCACACACACACACACGCACACACACATACACACACACACACACACACACAGTTCCAACAACAGTATGGCGACAACTCCCACCTCCCAATGTAACACCTTAAACATCCACAAACTCCAAAGACTTACAAAACATTATAGTCTTCACGGAAGACATATTAGATCATCCTGTTCTTGTTGTGTAAGAAACATTGATCGCCGTTAGTTACCTCAGCAAGAACATTCGTACAAACATTCAACAGAATAGCACAATAAATAGTTACCATCTAGAACAGTTGTCAGGAACAATGTTTACATCATAATCATTAGTAACATTGTTCAGCGACAGAGAATAACACTGACAGTAATATCTTAAATTATTCCTGTCGTGTTGACTAGAAATATCGAAACGTAATTTACGTCAAAGTTTGAGCAGCGGGTAAGAGTCGTCCTCCTCCTGAGCCTCACAGGTCGCGGCCGATTGGGCGAGTGGATCTGAATTTATCGATCAGGGGGAAGAGCCACTGAATGGCTGATTGAGTGGTTTTAACCTCATTTGGTGATTGGATGAGAGATCCTAGACTCGTTATGTGATTGGATGAATAGTCCCAACCTTACTATGGGTGGGTGTGGATGTAAGGTTCTGAAGTCATCTATTGAATGCTCTTATATTCAGTATTTAAACTGGTTAAGTAGTTTTAACCTCATTGTTATTATGTAATTGGTACAGGTATCCCATTCTTTCTGACTTAAAACATTGTGAAGGAATCATAAAGTTAGTGACAGAAGTCGAGTGAGGGAATTAATGGGTTGAGAAGCTGGCAAGTGGATCAGGGCGTCGTTGATTGAAGGAAGATGTCTCAGCAGGAATAACTAAATAAGACAGGCGAAAGACGGATAAAGAACCCAGTGACCGTCTGAGCTGCGGGTAGTAGTTCTCCTAACAAACGAGTTGATAGAGGGAAGATGTCTTAGTCAGAGTAGTTATAGGAATAATCATTTCTCAAACGAGCACATTCTTCCTTTACCATTCTCACTTCCTCGCTGGAGCAGAGGAGACCACTTGTCGATACAGTTCATGTCTTCCGTCCGTGTTGCGTGTGTGCTCTCACCTGAAGCATCAACGAGGTTCTGGCAACACTGTACTTTTTAATAACTAGTGACTCGCTTAACTCTTGAAGCTTCAGTAACTTTCTGGCTATTAACTTCTCGGTAAATGACATGGAATATTAAAGAATGTTCTGCTAGCTATAATAATTCCGGTAAATTGTAAATAAAAAAATCAAGCATAATCTTGGAAACTTTTGAATGGTTTCAGTGAATTAAAACCGAAATTAGAAAGCGTAATTGGTCTGCAAGGAACCATTAGGAACAATGATAAGTTTGAAATAAATTACCCGGGAACATCACTTCCAGAAACATAAATTCTAATATTTAGAATTCTGTAAATCTTGAAAAATGGCGAACTTTAGGGCAATTATCTTCAGTTTCTTCTCTTTCCTTTTCTTCTCATTTCTCTTTTATCATACGTTTTTCTCCTTTCTTCTTCTATTGCTTTCCACTGTTCGCTTAATTAGCCAGTTGGTGTTGAAGCTCTATCCATGCTAGTCTCACCTCTACACCAACCTCTTCAGTGACATCCTTTCTTTTTCACACTTGCCGAAAATTATATAATACCCAAAGATGACGTTCGATAAATAATTTCCTAATTTATTATTTTCTTTTATTTGGTCATTGTGGTCATACAGGATACCCAGTCCGTGTCTTGAAGTCTTAGGAAGTGTCTTGGAGCGCTGTTGTTATTGGCTGCTTGACATCACGAGGCAGTGTGAGGGAGCAACATCTCGTAGCCATGTAAAAACTTCAAACTTTTATGTCTCTTCTGTGTATAAACTCCACATTCTTTTTAATTCCGTCATTCATACCTTTCAATAGAGACAACAAATATAACTAACTTTTAGTCGTCTTCAGTTTTCATTATTTTTACTTCCTGTTATTCTTACGCTTTTATACTCTCCTCCCACAGACACCTGTAACAAGTTTTGACGAGTTCTCCACCATTTTTTAAAGTTGTCAATCAAATACCAAATACTTTATAAACACACACACACACACACACACACACACACACACACACACACACAAATCTATCAATCGTCTGTTCCAACATTATATTTTGTCACCTTGTCAGTCATATACTTAAACTTACAATTGAATGATATATGAGTCGTAATTCCAACCAAATGAAATGTCTTGAGGCAGTGATGCACGGGACACGACTGCCAGTTACGAGGGTCAGAGGGAGCACAGAGAGGCGCTAAGCGTACACAGGTGTATATATATAAATATATATATATATCACAGCAACAGCAGTACCATATATAAAAAATGAGGTGACGACCATAAGTATGATTGTCATGTCCGTCGATGATAACTTAAGATAACACAATATTCTTTCTATTGTAGAATCGTCGTCTTAGTTTTTTCTGCCTTACTCCGTGTCAATGTTCAGCGGTGTTCCTCAACAAGGCACGTAACAGGTTCACCAAGGAGCCAGCGGGTCGCTATTGTTTACAAAATGTTGACAACTACCTGAGCAATATATTTATCAGGTATCTTAAAGTCAATTATCAGTGTCCTCAATACATCAAGTACAATATGTGTCCAGTAATGAATCTGAGCTATTGTAAGAAGTACAGTACAGTTCCTATAATGTTCAGAACAAGTCAGTAATAGTTTCACCACCACACACCTCTCGAGGACCCACAACAACAAACAGCTTAACGTGGCCAAAGTTTCGGGTGTGTGTAACTTTCACCCTGTGGCCTGGTGCATGATGACGAGCTCCTCACTCAGTCCTCAACTCATCTGTGGGAGAGAAGGTTACTTCGTGAGTACTGGCAGGTCTGTGTATCCAGTTAATGGATATATGGTATGTCCACACACACACACACAATAAATATATCTTGTCATAATCTATATTCTATACATATAAATTACGTACTATATATTCGGCGTCACTATATAGTGAAGTATATTTAACTCTTTACAGCAATGATCAGCGCCAGGGGTCACTACCTCAACTACCCTGGTCTATAAAACAAATACATCAAAATTACAATACAAAATATTTTTTTTCCGGCTGGAGTCACCAGTGTTAGCACAGTGGAGGAGGACGCTTGACACCACTACAGATACCGATTTTATAAAGCTCCATCTGACCCAACCTGTGACGCCCTTACACGACTGGCGGGATAGTGACCCAGCGTCTGTGGTGACCCCTAATGGTGTTCATCTTATATTATCCCATTAACTTCACTCACACTGACCGAAGGTGACCTACCTCACACTGAGCTCTCCTTCTGGTTGCTCATGAGGGGGACGGTCGCCTCGGTGTCACAGGGATGAGGGTCTCGTCTGAGGGAGTGCCTCCGCCCTATGGACGCAGACGAGGGCGTCCAGGAGGCTTGTTGTGGGTGTCCAGAATGAGGGGGCGCAGATTGGTGGACGGTGTGGGTGGGCGAAGGGATGACGGTAGATTGGTGTGGGTAGGCGGAGAGCTGCTGGTGAGGAGGTGGGTAGTGGGTGTGGCAGTGGTTGTCGTCTAAGTTGCCATGAGCCACTATGTGAGGGTCGTGGTGCTGGGTCGTGTGTGTGGGCGTTTTGGGTTGTGTGTTGGGGCAGTGAGGATGAATACTTTGGGTGTGTGTGGAGGGGTCACGGAGGGGCTGTATGTTGGGGTTGTGGGGGAGAAGTGTGTGTGTGATGGGGTCGTGTGGGGCGGCGGCGGGGACGGTGCCACCTAGCCTCAGTTCATTGTATTGCATGTCGTCTCCACCACACTGCTGCTGGGGGAGAACCACAGCAATGTTACAGAAACCCCGCGGTGATGTGCCCCCTACAGGACGTCACACACACACACACACGCACACACGCACACACACACGCACACACACACACACACACAGCGCACACACACACACACAGCTACCTTCAGACAGTCTCGCCCTCATCTAAACATCACCTTTACACATCAACACTCACCTGGTAATTAGCAGGAGTGGACAGGTGTGAGGGCCTGGGTAGTGAGGCGTAAGTGGTGGGCAGTGAAGCGGAACTGATGGTGGTGACGCTTCCAACCACCCAAGACTCTGCTCCTGTGTGTATAATTGGCAGATGGTGAGAGTGTGGCAGATGATGAGAGTGTGGCAGATGATGAGAGCGTGGCAGATGATGGGAGTGTGGCAGATAATTAGAGTGTGATGAGAGGTGGCAGATGATGAGTGTGGCGATGGCAGATGATGAGAGTGGCAGATGTGAGAGAGTGGCAGGGTAGATGGTGAGTGTGGAGTGTGGCATGAGATGATGATGAGAGTGTGGTGGCAGATGATGTGAGAGGCAGATGATGGTGAGAGTGTGGCAGATGACAGAGATGTGGCAGAAAGATGAGATGTGGCAGATGATGAGAGTGTGGCAGATGATGAGAGTGGGAGTGTGGCAGATGATGAGAGTGTGGCAGATGGTGAGAGTGTGGCAGAGATGATGATGGGAGTGTGGCAGATGAGAGGTGGCAGAATGGCAGAGGTGGCAGATGGCAGTGATGGCAGATGAGAGGTGGGTAGATGATGAGAGAGATGTAGATGATGGGAGTGTGGAGATGATGGCAGATGATGAGAGGTGCAGATGAGAGGTGGCAGATGAGAGCAGATGATGAGAGTGTGGCAGATGATGAGAGCGTGGCAGAGGATGTGGCAGATGATGGGAGTGTAATGGAGATGTGAGAGTGTGGCAGAGATGAGTGTGGCAGATGTGAGAGTGGGGCAGATGATGAGAGGTGTGGCAGATGATGGGAGAGATAATGAAGGGGGGCAGAGAGATGATGAGGTGGCAGATAATGGAGTGATGAGAAGGTGGTGATGGTGAGAGTGTGGCAGATGATGAGAGTGTGGCAGATGATGGCAGATGTGAGAGGTGGCAGATGATGGAGTGTGTGCAGATGTGAGAGGGGGCAGATGATGAGAGGTGGGTAGATAATGAGAGGGGCAGAGATGAGAGTGTGGCAGATGGTGAGAGTGTGGCAGATGATGAGAGTGTGGCAGATGATGAGAGTGGGGCAGATAGTGAGAGATGATGAGAGTGTGGCAGATGATGAGAGTGTGGTAGATGGTGAGAGGGTGATGTGAGAGTGTGGCAGATGATGGGAGTGGCAGATGATGAGAGTGTGGCAGATGATGAGAATGTGGCAGATGATGAGAGTGTGGCAGATGGTGAGAATGTGGCAGAGTGGCATGAGAGTGTGGCAGTGAGAGGGTGGCAGATGATGAGAGGTGGCAGATGCAGATGATGAGAGTGGCAGATGAGAGTGTGGCGAGAGTGTGGCAGATGATGAGAGTGGGTAGATGAGACAGATGAGAGTGTGGCAGAGATGGTGAGATGTGTGGGAGTGTAGATGGTGAGAGGGGACAGATGATGAGAGTGTGGCAGATAATGAGATGCAGATGATGAGAGTGTGGCAGATGATGATGAGAGAGTGTGGCAGATGTGAGAGTGGCAGATGATGAGAATGTGGCAGGAGAGTGGGGCAGATGATGAGAGATGTGAGAGGTGGCAGATGATGAGAGTGTGGCAGATGATGAGAGTGGCAGATGATGAGAGTGTGGGGATGGTGGCAGATGTGAGGTGGCAGATGAAGGCAAGATGGGCAGAGGTGATAGATGGTGAGAGTGTGGCAGATGGTGAGAGGTGGCAGATGAGAGGTGGCAGATGGTGGCAGATGGTGTGGGTGATGATGGGAGTGTGGCAGTGAGAGTGTGGCAGAGATGGTGAGAGTGTGGCAGATGGTGAGAGGTGGCAGATGGTGAGAGGTGGCAGATGGTGAGAGTGTGGCAGATGGTGAGAGTGTGGGCAGATGATGGGCAGAGTGTGGCAGATGTGGGAGTGTGGCAGAGATGATGGGAGTGTGGCAGATGGTGGTGAGAGGTGAGAGTGTGGCAGATGGTGAGTGTGTGGCAGATGATGAGTGTGGAGATGGTGATGGGTAGATGATGAGAGCAGATGATGAGAGGTGGCAGATGATGAGAGTGTGGCAGATGGTGAGAGTGTGGGTAGATGGTGAGAGTGTGGCAGAGAGTGTGGCAAATTATAATGACCTCATGACCAGGAGATATTATTTAGTTCCATCTGTCCTGTATTCTTTTGTCTCATTAACTTTTTATCAGTGACGTAGGCGGTGAATATTATAGTTTCCATAATTACAGGTTAAACATAAAGGTGTACTTTCTCCCGGTAAAAATCATTAATTAGAGCAGGTTGTTGAACCTTCATTTATACATTCATTAAATATTGCGACGAGAATGATCTGAGGTGAAGCTTTCTTATTATAATTTATATTTTCTGTATTATTAGTATATTATTAGCTCTTGGTAGTGTTAAGGACAGGTAGAGTGTGTTTCTGCATTACCCAAAATTTTATATATATATATATATATATATATATATATATATATATATATATATATATATATATATATATATATATATATATATATATATATATATATATATATATATATATATATATATATATATTGTTCGTAAAGGGTTATATCCATTAATTAATTCGCATTTAGTCCCGGATTTTTTGGGGCTTAAAAGAGAAAAAATCTTTTTATATATGCAGCAACACAGTGTTGCCAGAGCGACGTATCCTTGGCGGGATAACAGTAATTTTATTTCGTAGCCCAACGCTGACTAATCCTAACTTGTAGCTTTATTATGTACTGTACTGCACTGCACTGTACTGTACTGTACTGTACTGCACTGTACTGCACTGTACTGTACTGTACTGTACTGTACTGTACTGCACTGCACTGTACTGTACTGCACTGCACTGTACTGTACTGCACTGTACTGTACTGTACTGCACTGTACTGCACTGCACTGCACTGTACTGCACTGCACTGCACTGTACTGCACTGCACTGCACAGCACTGTACTGTACTGCACTGCACTGCCCCATACTGTACTGTACTGCACTGTACTGTACGTCACGTCACGTCACGTCACGTGGAGGTCCTACTCGTCCAAGTAACTGAAGGCTACATGTTAATGGGCCACATGTTACCGAGCCTAACTGACTCGTGTTAATGGTCAGGGTTGAATCCACTAGTTCTAAAGTCTTCTAGAAACTAGACCAGTGACCTACCTGAAGAAGCTGAGGGAGGAGCCACGTCCTTGAGGGTTGTGGGGGAGATTTTGGTGTCCTCCTCGCCGCTTAATGGATCCTGCGTTTCCGCCCGTCCACACTGTCTGCTCCTCCGCCCGTATTGGAGCCTAACGAGGGCGCAGATGACACCTACCACTAGCAGGAGGCCGCCCAGCACGCCCACCACCACGGCGACGATGGGTTGCACCAGCAGCTCCTCCTTCTGTTGCTTCTCGGGTGGCGGCGACGGCTTTACTGCGGCTAAGGTTAGAGGAGTCTTTGTCTGTCAGTCTTTTTGTGTCATTAGAGTGAGAGACATAAAACAAACAAACAGATAGACAGACACACAAGCATACATCTATTATAACCTGGTCATGAAATCGTGATTCTTTTTAGTAAACTTCCTGATCAAAACTCCCCAACAGCAGCAGCGAACAGTGTGTGTGTGTGTGTGTGTGTGTGTGTGTGTGTGTCGCGCCTCACAAATATTGACACACAGAGCGGGGGATCAAGCATAGTAGCAGTTCGCGTACGGATTCCTGTATACAGGATACGAGTATATATGCCTGTAGACGCTTTATGTATGTATAGCAGTGTCAGATATACACTTACTGTGTCTCTGTTACAATACATAACTGTTTGCTAAAAAAAAGTTTATATATAATAACAAAATACTACAAAACTACATTAACATTTTGTAATTTAATAATAGGTAAAGATAACTTTTAACTAGCAAAAAAAAATATATATATTTATATATCTTTTATTTAGAGAAACAAACTCGTCAGATGATTACAAGTAAGAATTGTTGATACATTAAAACAGCTTTTTTTTTGTCATTATTCGTGGTTTTGGTGACGTCTTGTGTCCATGAAATCTTGTGGTGGTTAAACAGACATGGAGAAGAACGTTCATTTGTGCATCATGTTTGTTTTATTTCTTCCCCTCAGCAATGACTATGAGAGAGTTATACACGACAATTATTTTAGGGTTGGGTTGGGTTGGGTGGGGTGGGGTTGGGTTGGTGGTGGGGTTGGGTTGGGTTGGGTGGGGTTGGGTTGGGGTGGGGTGGGTTGGGGTTGGGTGGGTGGGTTGGGTGGGGGTTGGGTTGGGTTGGGGTTGGGTTGGGTGGGGTGGGTTGGGTGGGGTTGGGTTGGGTGGGGTGGGGTGGGGTTGGGTTAGATACCAAAACAGGCTTTAGTGTTCATCACTACTACTACTTTACGCTGTTTCCTGTTCGTTGTGTCTCTAAAAATCTTATGAACACAAGTCTCTATGATACCTCAGTATTTATATCTGTCTAAAATGTCCAGTTAAAATATACGCTAGAGGTCTTTCAAGGATTAGGCTGAAATCTTCCCAAAACGGATCATATCACGATGAAGTGTTAACGACTCTGGTAATAATAACTAATCAACAAGGATGTGTATTTCTGATTTATTCTACCGTGTATATTGTAAAAAGCTGTTATGATAAAACTTTAATCTTTACGATAGCTTTAATTGTGACTAATTAAGAAAATATGTAAATGGTAGTTCTATATTCCCGTTTTTTTATTAATAGTACAAAAGACATAAGACTGTCACGTGTGCTGCATCAAGAATGGTTACAAGAGCTTGGTGTTCCGGGTCACGTGTGGGTTTAAGTGAGAGTTTAGGGATAGTGTACAGTGTGTGGTTATGTCTCGCCTTTGATCTCCCGGACTCAGCAGGATCCGAATAAAACAGAGGAGGAAAAAAGTATTGATAAAGAAGTAAATAGAGAAGGTTGGTTGGTTTAAGAGGAAGAGAAACGTAAAGTAAAAAAACAAAAGCTTTGCTCCTGGCGAGCATTTAGAAAAAAAAAAAATCAGTGGCCAGGATAAGAGGCTCCTATCATCGGGGCAACACACACATGCAAAAAAGTTTAATTTTACTGCTGCAGTATCTTCTGAACTGACCTGTGCGTTTTTCGGCGAGGTCTTTGATAGTGTAGACGTGGAGGGAGAGGGTCTCGGCACGGCCCTTATTGTTGTAGGAGTACACCCGGGCCCTGAAGGTCATGCCGGGGGGCAGCCCCCCCACCGTGAAGACTGGAACCTGTACAAACACCAACTTAACAATACACCAACACACTCACGGGTGTATATATATATATATATATATATATATATATATATATATATATATATATATATATATATATATATATATATATATATATTGTGAGAACCGTTTTCTTTGCTTGGTCCATGAATACTTCATGGATGGTGCCTCTCAGAATTCTCCGTACTGGTGCCTGGGGAAGCCTTGTAAACACACATTCAAAGGACTACTCTTGCCTCAACTCACAATGACGGTTTTTATTTTTATTATATTTTTTGTCCCGTGGTGGAAAGAAATATACAGAAGTTTTATCGCAATTGAAAAAAAAGTCACACTGAATAGTGCGGCTGATCATTAGTGATGAAGTTTAGTAGTCTTCTGATTACTGAGTGAGATCTAATGAACTATCAGGTAAATTATGCATTTCCAGGTGTCTCTCTACTCTCGTATTACAAGTTATAAACATTTATTCATAACGCCCACGGTAAATTATAGCTTAAATAACGACTGATTATATTTGTATACCTTGTTAGTCCAATTAGTGTTGTAGACGAGCCTTAACGGATATTGTGTGTCAGTGAAGTGTAGTGAGGAATATAAACATAACCTTTTATGCTCTCCGTCATTATAGGAGGAGGCATGAGTTGGGGACATGAACAAATATCCTAGACATTCCTGAACAGCGAACCTCAGTGTACAGCCCACATGAAGGGTGACAATAACACGATAAATCCCCACTAATAAAACCCATTCCCGGGATGTGGGTCATGACATGCTAGTAAAAAAAGACTTAAATTTAAACTGACTTATTAGACTTGGTCGTTAGGCGATGGAGTTACCCAGTGTAGACCTTCAACAAATATATAAGGGACTTCTTGGCCTGAGGTTCTCGACTGGCAGATAACCCTCGACACACAGAAAAAAATAATTAAATTCGACTCACTGGGCTGCTGGGGGCGTTGGGGCTGACAGGAGACCGCTATCAAACCAACACAAGAGCGGGTGGGAGAACAGGAGACACCTCAACCCCACCCACTCTACCCCACCTCACCCAACCCACCCCAACCCACCCAACCCGACCCAGCCCACCCTATCCCACCTCACCCCAACCCATCCCAACCTAACCCAACCCATGAGAATAAAGTCGACTTACCAGACTGGACGCGTTGGCTAGGAGGTGATCGACCCCTGGCTGGTACAACTCCAGGATGAAAGTCTGAGGCAGCCCACCGTCGAACCCGGCCACACAGCGCACGTTCACCACAGTCACTGATAGGTTGTACACTGAGCAGTTGTGTACTGGATCAGGGTGACCTGGTGAGGGGGAAGAGAGACATAGAAGTAGGTGACCTGGTGAGGGGAGAGAGAAGTGTGGAGTTGGATCGTATGATATTAGGTTAGGTTAGGTGACTGACTGAGGGGTAAAGACCTATGAAATCAAGTGAGCGAGTGAGGGAAGGGAGACAGATGAAGACAGAGCAACAGGTGTAAATATGAGCAATACATACAGGTGTGTACAGGTAAATAAGGCAGAACAACAGGTGTGTACAGGTCAATAAGACAAACAAGTGTGTACAGGTGAAAAAGACATAAAGGTATACAGACCTGCAGGGAAGACATGGAAGATACAGGGGTGTCGCTGCTGGCCTACAGAATTGATGCCCCAGCAGAGCAGCGTCCCGTAGTCAAGCTCTGTGTTGGGCGTGTAGCTCACTGTCGACCGAGACCCAGCCACCAGAATATGGTCCTGACACACACACACATGGCAGGAGGAGAGGTAGTGTTAGATTCCGATGTACACACACACACACACACACACACACACACACACACACACACACACACACACACATGGCAGGAGGAGAGGTAGTGTTAGATTCCGATGCACACACACACACACATGGCAGGAGAGGTAGTGTTAGATGATGCACACACACACACACACACACACACACACACACACACACACACACACACACACATGGCAGGAGGAGAGGTAGTGTTAGATTCCGATGCACACACACACACACACACACACACACACATGGCAGGAGGAGAGGTAGTGTTAGATTCCGATGCACACACACACACACACACATACACACGCGAGCGAGCCAAGAATAAACACAGAAATTACAGGCAATATAGTGTACATTTCGAGTACTACAAACGTCTACATAACTCTTTGAAGTTTGTAGTAAGAAACTTTGTTGGTTTAACTTGGGAGGAAATATGTCGTTTTAGTATGCGAATATCTGGTGTCCAGTGTCCAATATTTTGTGAACTTTTTCCGGGTTAAACGTTTGTCTTTTTTTCGTGTATATGTTTACATAAAAAAAAACAGTACGATTGCGTGAGCTAAGTTGTTTTTAGATTAATAATATTGATACGTTTTAAAGAAGAAAGTCAAGCTTTTGGGAATAATGAACGATATTCAGTGAATCATTCTCCTCCCCTTTATAACTTATCACATTGTAACCCAAATCAATAATGAAGTGTATCGTCTCTGTTACTTTAGTAGTATATATGGACATATTCCTGCTTCAGCTTCGACTGTGGTGGCCAAACTTAGTATATGTACGTCACTGGTCTCCACTGGTCTACACTGGGGGCTTTAAAGGGGTGGCAGTAAGATGAGATTGCATTTGTGGGAGAAAGGGAGGAGAGGAGAGACTCAGAGGGTAAAACACAACAATAAACAGTGCGCCTGTTTATACTTCCTTCTGCCATACGGGAAGTTAATATTATATTGCTTTACTGCGACTTAACAACTAAGGGTTTCAAACACGTATTATTGGTGAGAATATAAACTAGTCATTAACAATTATAGATTGAGAGAGGTTTTCATCTGTCTGGTGTTAGAGAGGGAGACCCTGAGTAGGGCCAGTGGTCCCTGAGGGTGGAGTTGGAGTGACACGAACATGATGGTTCTTTTAAGGGAGTGAACAGGACCCTAGGCGGCAGGCAGTTATAAGAGACAGTCTAATCAATTTGTTCCAGGATGTTACCCGGTAATTGGACACTTCCACTATTGACTCTGGACGTATAGTTTCTGAAACAGTCAAGTGCGTACATCTGTAGTTACGTTTGTGTGTAGATGGTCGGCTGTTTACATACGTAGGTGTAGTCTTCTTGGTACATGTTTATTCTGTGTATATTTTTCGGCGAATCATTCTTCCTCAACACAGAGTCGATACAAACTAACTGACGTACCAAAGGAAAATTACCAACAATACCTTGGCCAACGTCACCTGAACTCTGGACGGAGTGAGGTCACAGAGGTGAGGGCGGAGCTAGTTTATATATACTGTGTACAGAGTGAGAGAGAGAGTGAGTCACTTTTTAGAGAAGGAATCATTCGTAACCACTATCACCACCACCGCTGTGGCCAATTAACAATTAAAAATAAACCTTCATTACATACACGCTAGCACCGTGGAGGGGTCACTCATGGGGTCAGGTCACGCACGACACAATGACCCAGCCAGCAGGCAACCTCTAGTGAATCGGCGCAACAAATAATGTAATACAGAAAACAAGTGAATAACATTAACAAGGATCCTCTACGATATAAATTTTAAACGAATTAAAGGAAAATGTTGGAGGTAAATAAGAGAAATGGAATTGCGACGGGTGAGGCGTGACCTACCCGAGGGAGGTGCAGGAACTAATGCGTGTGATTTACCTGAAGTAGGTGTAGGTGCTTGAAGAGGGATGGTGTGATTACAGTTAGGATGATGACTTACCTGTTGGAGGCGTGGTCGTGGGTGTACATGTCTTACCTGGGAAATGTCAACACTCTCCCCGCTGTTGTTGAAGGTCCAGCGGAAGGCCGTCGGGGTGGGATATGAGTCCAGATCACAAGGGATGTTGACCTGTTCGTACCTGGCGGCGCCGTGGTAGGTCATCTTATTATTACGGCATACGGGGGTGTCTGCTGGGGGAGACACGGTTACCAGGGTGCTGGCCGGGTGAGAGCAAGGATATGTTGACCATCATCTAACGCAGTGTATTGCAAAATGAAACGCCGATTTACGCTGTGACAGTAATTGTATCTATAAATTATACTTTTCGTAATGTACATTTTATATACATGGAAAAAACTGTATTTACAACATATATTAGGTGGTTTTAATGGACCCTATATACAAGAGAACACTACACACTTTACGAATGAAACTCAGAATCTGGAGAAAAAAACATAAAATGAACCTTATACACACTGGGATCAAGGTACAAACTCAATATCTGAAGCAAAAAAAAAAAAAGAAAAAGAAATGTAACTCACTCACGTTTACAAATAATCATCGAGTCATGAAAATAACAAATTAACCGTGGAATGTGTCAGAAGGGTGGCGAGCGAGGGGAGGCTGATAGAAGTGTGAGGGGAAGAGGGGAAAAATAGGAGGACGTGTGTCAGAGCAAGTGGAGGAATCATTGATGAGGTGGATGGGCAGTAAGGGTGAGACGCCGGTCGTGTGTGTACCTGGTCCTGGCTAATTTAGTGTCTTCATTTGGAGGTGTGAGGGATGCTTTAGGTGTGTCATGTGTCACCCTAGTTACTGACTATACCTGTGTCATGTATCACCCTTGTTATTTAATTTCTGTAGATGATGTAGCGATGGAGGTTCTGCCTGTTGGTAATGTCTCAGGAGTTACTCAGTACCTCACGATGGATTAGTAATGACGTTCCTGGTTGAGTGGTTGAGTAATTTTTATGTCCCTGTGTTTGATGAGTGTCTCTAGTGAGGAACCAGTGACAGAAGTTCATGGCTGGGAGTCTCTCTGTTTCTGTGGGTAATGTATGACCAAAACAATGGCATTGACGGGAATTCCAACACATTATCTTATTTTTTTGTTAATGGACAAACATGGAGGTTTAAAGTCGCTGGTAATATCACGAGAGGACTGGAAACTAAGGACAAAAAAACATAAACGAGATGGAAAAAGGAAATCTGGACTCAGGTTGTGGTAAATGTGTGTGTGATATGGCTTAAGGTAAGCAATCAACGATTTAGATAACTTTAATAACGTTATTAAAGCTTTCGTTCAGTAGATTATATATCATGGCCTCGTAGGATAACTCACCGTATCTGTTTGTCTGTTTCATATTGTCTAGTGTGAAACCTTCATATAACGGACTTATCTCTTTTTAATAATCCGTTAGATGGAGGTTTCACACACAATGGATCCTCGATATAGTGAACTTTCATCTCTATACTGTCAGTTATATAGAGCTTTCACTCTATCTCACTTATCAAGCTTCACCATCCATTAGTCTACTATCATTAAGATAAGTAACCCGCCGGCGTCTCTCTCTCTCTCTCTCTCTCTCTCTCTCTCTCTCTCTCTCTCTCTCTCATCAAACAGTGTCTGCTTTTAACTCGTTAAGTCTGTTAACTCAACTGAGCGAGTCCACTATAAACCCGACCATTAAAACCTGTAATTTCACTCTCTAGTCTCCCGTCTGCACACGAGGAACAGTTTTCAGAATAGTTAGACAGAAGCTCTCCAACTATGTGTCAATTTAAATCACGCTTAATTCCTGGATCTGGGTGGGCGTCACTCAGGCCAGATGGTGGAGCGAGGAGCTGCCTAAAGGTTGGTGTATTAGTTGTTATGAATATTGTGGGTTTAGTTATATATTTGATTAGTTTAATTAATGGAATCGGTGAAGTGTTTTATTTTGTTTCATCGGCAGAATCGTACAAACGGGCGTGTTTAATAATTTAACCACAATTTTTTTTTTTTTAGTTTTTTATCAATACACCCACATTTTTTTTCAAGTAAACATAGAAGTGTAAATTTACATAAACATAGACAAGGGATTTTTTTTTTATAAATGAACTCCAAAAAATCTGTGTTTATGAACCACAATCCCAAAGAAAATTACAATTGTACAAATTTACAAAAAAATTCTATGAATCTGAGACTGAGTCAATTTACTCCCTCAATATGATGAGTGAACTAAATATCATGTTTCTCCAAGGAACATATACCTCTTATCAGGATCTACTTATAAGAAACACTGATAAAAACAAACTTCTTTTAGGTTTAGCTGATAAAAACACTTGTGGTGGAATAAGGAAACACTAAGACTGTTCTCATATTGGTAAAACAAAACGCCCAGTATACGAAGAGAACAAACACACACAGCGGAAGCTTACCAAGAGCAGAATTAAACGAAAATAATAATAATAATACCAAGTTAAAATCTAAAGTGTACACGACTAAATGGTTTTTAAAATAAACAACTGAAATCCATTATGAAAGATGATGATGATTATGAAGACGATTAAGAAGAAAAGAAAAATAATGAAGAAAACTGACGAAGAAGACGAAGAAAATGATAACGATGATGATGACGACGAGGAGCAACAACAATAACAGCAAGAAATAAAGAAAAAGAAGAAGACGAAGAAAATTATGATGACGATGATGAAGAGAAAGAAATAAAAGAACAAAATACAAAGAAAAAAACTCACAGTAAAAAAAAAAAAACTTTATGTAGTGCACTCTAGAGAAAGAGACAAAGAAACAATCGACGGACGGAGTTTAGAGAGGTCTCAAAATTTTAAGTATGTGTTGAGAAGAACACTCGGTGACGGCAGCTGAATGGAACCTGGAATCACGGGAATAGTTTTCTGAAAGGCTGGAGAGTTTGGTGGTGGTGATAGTGGTAGCGGTGGTGGTGGTGGTAGTAGTGATGGTGGTGGTGATGATGGTGGTAGTGATGATGAGGAGGAGGAGGAGAGAGAAGAGGAAAGACAGCAGGTGTGAGAGTATTTAATTTTTGTTGTAACCTGTGAATGTGAGAGAGTGAGCGAGTATGTTTGGATTTTTCTGAGAGGGTCTTCACAGAGAGAGAGAGAGAGAGAGAGAGAGAGAGAGAGGTGATAATATATTAGAATTATTTTGAATAAGAAAACAAAGGAGGAAGAAAAAGAAGGAAAAGGAAATGGAGAGAGACGAGATAATAATGAAGAAAACAGTTGAAAAAGAAGAGGAGAAAGGAAGTAGACAAAGAAGAACAAGAAGAACAAAGATCAGAGAATAAAGAGGAACAAACGTCTGAAGAAGAAGAAAAATGAAATGAAGACGAAGAAGAAGGCGATAACAAGAATAACAGCATTAACAGGGGGCAATAAATACGAAAGGAAAATAAGTAAAAAAATAAGAATGATAAGAATGGAGAAAAGGAAAGAGATGAAAAAGAAGCAATAAAGGGGAAGAAGAAACAGGTTATAACAGCAACGAGTCAGAAATACTCTTGGGATTCTTTTCCACCCTTTCATTTATTCCTCTTGTCACTTTGCTATCCCCCTCTTTCGTACATAACAAGTTTCTTCATTGATTAACATTCACGTTTACACCTTTCGTTGATGGTGACACAGTCAACTTTCTTTTACTTTCTTAACTTTCTTTTTTTTACATCTATATTTAACGCTATTTTATATTTGTTTATTGATATTTTTACAGGTATTGTTTTTAGAGATTTTTTGTACTTTCACTTTTACATTTCGTTTGCTTTCACTTTTTGGTCTTTTTTGTTCTCACTTTTTAGCTTTTTTTGCTTTCACTTTTTAGCTTTATTACGGTAACTTTTAAGTACTTTTATAATCACTTTTAACTTTCTTTTTCTTCTCTCCATAACTGTCATTTACTTTCACTTTTTGCTTTGTTTTACATTTACAGTTAATGTAACATTCACTCTTATCTTCTGTACCACTCATTCTTAGCTTCTGTAACAGTCACTCTTAGCTTCTTTAACATTCACAGCTTTTGCAACAATCACTCCTAGCTGCATTAATCTTCACTCTCAGCTTTTAACTTGAGTCGTAACTTCTTAACATATAGTCTTAGTTTCTTTACCTCTTACTGAGTCGACTAATTAGCTCCCTCAGTTCTTCATCAAAGCTCAAGACTCTTACCATTAGCCCCCGTGAGTTATGCTAATTCTTAATTCTTCCCAGATTATAATTGTCCCGCGTGTTGGCAAAAATAGGAAAATTTTATCTTTTTTTCTGCAATTTTCTGGTAAATAAGTGATTTTTGTTGTTGTTGTTGTTGCTCTATAGGAAAATGATTAGCGGGTGTTTTTTTTTTTGGGGGTTGTGCAGGAAAATAATGTATGGGTGTTTTTTCCTTTTTTTATGGAAAATGACAAGTAACTTTTTATTTCTTTGGTTTCTGCAGGAAAATTATGAGCAGCTATCTTGTCTTTGTGGTGTTTATAGGAAAAATATGACTAGCCATTTTTCCCATTAGTTCTGCAGGAAAATGACTAATATCTATTTCCATACGACGCATCACACACCCCGTCGACAATCACTCACCCTTCTCCGTAACCTTACACAAACATGTCCCGACCTCAAGTCTCCCAGAATTCTTTTATTCCTCTAAGTGGATTTTCGACTTCCTACTCCACACACACTCTTAAAAACTTCCTCCGCCATTGTTCGACCAATCCTTTCCTCAAAGTCTTCGAAATCAAAATAAGTTTCAAATGATTTTTTTTTCGATCCCATTTTTAAACTATTACCTTCAGTTACTTTTTCGACTTTTTTCCAAATTTATTTTTTATTTTTTTCTCATCCACCTCCAGGACAGGATGGAGTTTCCCAGCCCCAGTCTCCTCACACGTCTTTTTCTTCCATTCTTCTTGCATTCCAGCTAACTACGTCTTCTCCCATCCATTCCGTTTTACCATCCAGGAGAATACCTTTCCTTCCCCACATCTTTTCCCTCTAAACTTCTCATCTTCAAAAAAAAAAAAAAAATGCTTTCTATACCACGTCCGTTCCCTTTACAGTCTTTTTAATTCTCTGAAGAACAAATTTCTTCACCTCGTCTCTCTCCCCCTCTCTCTCTCTCTCTCTCTTTCTTTCTTTTTCTTTTCTTTTCCATAAAACAGAGGCAACTAACCACCCCACGTCGTCCCCCTAGCAGGCTTCTCACCTTTCAACAAAACATCTTTAAGGCTGACTCCTCTCCTCTCAGCCGCCGCTACACTCACTCGTCTCTTCAAAGAAAAACACACCCACAAGATGTCTCTTCATCACCCTCCCTTTTCCCAATCTTTCTTTTCTCTTCTATTTCTTTTTATTTTTCCTTTTATATTTGGTATTTTTCACCTGGATTTAAATCTCGTTTCGCTTCATATCCTTTCTCATCTGTATGTTACGGTTAAGTCTCTTTCGTTCTCTCTCTCTATCTGTCTATCTCTCACTCTTAACTGCCTCTGCTTTTCCCTCAGTTCGTATCTCCCATCTCTCGAAGTCTCTCTCTCCCTCTCACTTCCTTATCCTTTATCTTCTCTAGTATCCATCTATATATTTTTATGTCTCTTCTACTGGTGAGAAACATTGTTTTTCATGTCTCTCACACTCATTTTTTTCATTTCTTTCCCTAATTTGCCTTTTCACTTTTTTCTTCGATTTATTTTGTATTTTTTCTATCTCCTATTCTTATCTCCTTTACCTTAAATGTTACATCTTTCTTTCTTTCTTTCTTTCTTTCTTATCTCACTCAACAATCAGAACTAAGCTCTCCAACATTGTGTTTTTCTGATATGAGTGAGTCGAAATTTTTTCAAGGTAAAATCGTGGCCGAATACTTTTTTTTTTATCCAGTAGTCACTTGGACCTACTGACCAACACGGACGAATTTAGGTTAGGTTAGGTTTGGTTAGGTTAGGTTAGGTTTGGTTTGGTTAGGTTTGGTTAGGTTACGTTAGGTTAGGTTTAACTCGTCCGTGATGTAAATGTTAAACTTGGGTGGGTTTTACCGTAGAAATGGCAAGGTAACATTTGATTCATATACTTGTCAGGATTTGGATGGATGGGTGAATGGGTGGATGATTTAATGGATGGATAGATGGATGGATAGATGGATGAATGGATGGAAGTCGTGTAGTCTATATAAAGCTCACTATTTGTCATTTCCTTAATATCTAAACCTTTTTCCTCTTATCTTTGTCTCTCCCTTTCATCTTTCGCTTTTATTCTTCCTTCCTCTTGGCGTTATTCGTATATTTTTTTGGCTTTTGTAAAATATTTGTCATTTTTAACTTTTTTTACTTTTGTTGTTTACTTTTATTTTTCTCTTTCTAAGTTAATCAAAGGTTTCTTTTTCTTTTTATCTTTATTGTTCGTCTTATGTCTTCCTTCTTTCTCTCTATGTGTTATATACTTTATCTTACGTCTTGTTTTCTCTTATTTATCTCTTATCTGTAATTCTATTTTCTACATTATACTAATTTATTGTATCTAATCTCTTTATCTACTCCATATTCCTTTGTTTCTCCGTGTTATCATTATTCGTAGTTCTTTTCCTCCTTATTTATCGTCATTTTCACTTCTTCCTCTCTTGTCTAGCAACCTTTACACACACACACACACTCTCTCTCTCTCTCTCTCTCTCTCTCTCTCTCTCTCTCTCTCTCTCTCTCTCTCTCTCTCTCTCTCTGCCTATTTACGAAAATCCTCTTCTTTCCATGTCCATTTATCACAATTTACCTGTTCTGTCTCTCCCTCCATTTATCTTCATTTCCTCTCTATCACTCTTTACCACTCCTCCCTATCCTCCTACCCTCTCCACACCCTCTCACCCTCACTCCCCTCACT
>NW_024736071.1:15930270-15947770 GCF_018991925.1 Homarus americanus
TCTCCCTCTCCCTCTGTGTCTCTCCTACTCACAGTATATATTGAGGGGCCACTCATCCACCAAGGGCTGGGTGGAGGAGAGGGCAGGGGAGTGGGCGTGGCAGGAGAGGGCTTTCCCCACGTCCTCAGCTTTGGGCGTCCATCTCAGCTCACTCGTCGTCACGTTCCCCTCGTCACTCGTCTGTTCACCACGTCATCACCACGAGGGGAAATCCAAAAGCCTATTATCGTATGCAAATCGAGGTGATAAAACAGTAATAATCCAGAGGCTTCATTTATATTCGAATTTTATATGTATGTATGTGTGTATGTATGTATGTATGTGTGTGTGTGTGTGTGTCTGTGTCATGTCTGGTATGATCTAATATATCTGAAACTCCCGCCTGGACGTCCGTGTCTCTGGCTGGTAGTATGACTGAGACGTGTGTGTGAGGATAGATCGCTACCCCTGTGTGTGTTTACTTTGACATCACCAGAGTCCTAAAGAGACAGTGCAGTGACCACCTCGTTAGGATCTGGCCTGCTGGCGTCTGTCTCGCATGAAAAAACAAAAGAATCCTCGTTTTGGGAATTTTTTTAAAAAGTTTTTCTCCTCTAAAATTCTTATTCTTAAGAGTAGAATTATCATAAGAAAAAATACATTATATGGGTAATTAAATCCTCCAGAAACAATGATAAACAAGGTAATTTGAGGAATAACTATAGATGATATGACTGATTAATATTGCCCGGTATTTAACTACACAACACAAGTTACAAACAGTCTTAAACTTCACAGATTTAAACTTGGGTGTTTTGAAGATGTTGGATCCCAGCCTTCTGTAATCCTGCTTCCCCGCGGGACTTTGTGTAACGCTTCAGGCTTAGCATATTCATGACGGGGGTCCCAGCCTTGCCTGCCTGACGGTAGTACGACGTAGGGTATTATATTATTCTGTGATCCGAGGGAGAATGTAACTCACCGTAGCAAATGTCACCCTGGCATTATAAGATTTTTTGGTGATTAAAGCAAACGTGGCAGATGACTTCCACATGTGATGTAACGAGGTGGGTTGAGCATAGTGTGATTTCAAATGACAACTCGACAGAAATAAGAAAATCTACATCTAGCTTATACACCTTAGGCTTACACGTCTGATATTAATTACATAGTGTTACCCTCTCTTTCCCTAGCCGCCCTAAAGACAATATGGAGCTTACTCGAGTCACTGCTGGCGTCATACTTGCCATAACTGTTAGAGTGGTGGCGTAGGTAATAATGTGTATATGGTGATGCGTTGTTCTAAGACAGTCTCACTGGATAAGGGCTTATCTGTAGGTTTTACTCCGGATATAACTGGTATATTTTCACGTAAGTTAATTATATAAAAATGTCTACTTAAAATTTTTTTTATAAAAGTTGATGACGTCAGTGGAGGAAAGGGGATGGGAGGTAAAATGCCAGCCAGATATTTTTCATAATTGAATCTATTTTATAAAATTTGCCTCCAGTCATTAAAGATAATTGTGAAATAATTACCTAAATTAAGAATAATGACTTAAGCAGCGTTTATAAACTATAGTAACTTATTTCTTACACTTATATAAAAAAAATAAATTTGTGTAATAATAGGAGCCTTGTCAACTCTCAAGGGGTGGGGGGTAGATACGTTAATTGTGGTGGGAGGTGAATGCCGAGTCTAATACCGTATTATAATTTTTGGTTAATTACTTTTAAGCTCTACTGGTTAGTTCTCATTTAAATTTACATTGTACGAAGTTTTGACTTTTTTTTCTTCCTTAGTATACTGAAGCAGTGTTTATTACTGTGGGGTCTACTGGCCTCACACTTCTCGACGAATGATACAATTTCTTTTTCACGGGTCTTTTTATTAAAGTCGAATTTAGGCCAAACTTATGCTATTGAAAAAAAATTTGTTCCAATGTTATCTTCTTTATAGAAAGTTCAGACAATGGCACCGAGGCTTAAAGTTGACCTTCTCTCTGGCATTCTGAGTGGTTACTCCTGTCTCGTTGATGGTGTGTTGGCAGTAAGTGTGAAGAAGGGCGACAACTATTTACGTAAAAGTGTTGAGATGGCAGTGTGACTTCGTATTAAACATTAATACGGGAATATACCTTTGTGAGTGATGAGCTTGGTAGTGTAACACGGGATAGGGGAGTGGTCTCAGGACAAGAGTGTGTAAGCCAGTGTGTGTGTATCACTGTTAATTATGAAGGCGAGGAACTTGTCTTGCCAGTGTTAACTTGTTAGTGTGGCTTAAGACCCGGCAGGAAAAGCACCAGGACTTACTGTACCTTCTCAGTGTGAGTGATGAGCTTGGTGTTGCCGAGGCGCCAGGTGATGACCGCTGAGGGCCTGGCACCTGCGGTCTGGCACACCACACTGTAAGGCCAGCCAGCACTCAGCGCGTCCCGACTACTGAGGAGACGAACCCACAACGGCGGAACTGTAGGGGAGACCACCACTATATACTGTACTGTACCACACAGGTTGTCATGTTATCGCTGTATTGTGTATCCATTCCATCCAAGGTGATTTTAACTGTATGGTGGAACAAAACTAAGAAGTTTTCCCTTCTGTGTACCTTATGAATCTTTATAATTAGTAGTAAAGCAGGAAAGTTTCCAGAAGTGACATACAGTGTAAGTCTGGGGTAAAACTGGGGACTTACAGTGCATGTCGAGGGTGACGGTGGAGAGGATTGGTGCTGTTATGTTGGAGTTGGACGCTTGGCAGGTGAAGGCACGACGCAGGTCATCACGAGAGAGTGCCGGCACCACTAGTAGGTTACTGACCTCTTGGACGTCCCTCACCTCCGAGGAGAGGTCAAGGAGGGAGGCCCCCTCCCACCAGGTGACTCTAGGGGGCGGCGACCCCCCTCTGGCACGGCAGGTGAGGCGGAGTGTGTCACCCTCAGTGAACGGTCCCACCACGCTGCGAGCCATCACGCCCAGATCTGTGTAGATCGCCAGGCGTCGAGGCGGCACTGGCGAGTGAACATGAATCGGTGTAGCAAGTCAGGTTAGGTTGGGTTGGGTTGGGTTATAGATAAAAAACAACCCTGGGGCAGTAACGCGTCTGAGCCCGAATGTACACATCGATAAAGCTCAGATGTCAACATGAAGGAGGAAATACGTCCATGGTGACTGTAACGTCAATAAGAAAACATACACACGTGTGATCATACATAATCCTCTTTATACTGACTCATACATCGCCATGGAGAAGGAATACACTCAGGATCATACATCAACGTGAAGGACGCTTGTATCCCTCTGTGCATGTTGTCCTGTAGCTTCAGATAAACATACACACACACATACACACACACACACACACACACACACCTAAAACAATCTTATGTGACACCCAGCGAAAGGTTGGCTACAATGTCTTCAGCAAAATACCGAAGTTAGTGTTAGTTTATACATACTGTTTAAATCTTAACAAAGGTCAGACAAAGTTTAACTCGGTCAAAATGTCAATCTCTGACCTTCACCCAAGAAAATACAAATATGTTCAGGATATTTTGTGTATAAAGATTACCAAGAAGGTATTTTGAGAAACATTAAATCTTTTTGTTTAACATTTTTCATATGAAATAACTTGTAACATTTATTGGTATGTGAATATTTTGTAACACTCCAGTTATTCATTATTATTTCTTTATCTGTTCTATTATGAAACCAAGATGATAATAACTTTTAATTTCTATTACTCAAACGATTATCTGAAAAAAGTCAATAATACGTTATAATTGAGAGGTAAAGGCCGTAGTGGTGGGTACAACTTACCGATAACAGTAAGGTTGGTGGTGAAGGTGAGGGTCGGGTTGGTGCGGAAGTCGACCCTACATCTGTATGTTCCCTCATCCCCGGAGTGAACTCTCTGTATCCTGAGGGAGGCGGTGAGGAAGGAGGCGCGGTTCTCGAAGTGTGAGGGGTTTCTCCAGTGTTTGGCTTTACCCTCGTTCCTCATATCGTAACTAAGAGGGGAAACCAGAGAACGCCCGGGCAAGTGCAATATTATTCGTGACCTTTGACCTAGATTTTTACAAGGGGTCATTATTTTTGCCCCCCACCCCTTTTGCTGCTCTATACCTACTTTCACAACGCTTCAGTTATTTCTTTGGCAGCATTCAAATTATACTCTAATTGATAAAGACTCACCAACCGACTTACACACACACACACACAGCCCCCCCACACACAGACCACTTCCAGCACCCTCCGCTCTCATCTTGGGATACTATAGGGTAACAAACATCAATAATAACTCCCTTGTTAGGTGACGGCCCTACCTGTAGATGGGCTTGGTAATGCCGTCCTTATACCAGAGAACCAGAAGGGCGGGGTCAGCGGGCAAAGGCGAGGTCAGGTTACAGGGTAGGTCAGCCACGCCCCCTTCCGTAACCCACACAGATTTTGTCGGACCTGATGCAAGAGAGACGAAAAAAGAAATTACACGCAAAAAAATATTTTGTTGATGAAACGAAAGAAAACAATCACTGCTAATGAAAGACTTCTCTATTGCCTGCAGTCGAGACAAACATCGCCGTCTCTCTCATTGTCTAGCGAACACAAGAGACCTTTGATCCAACTTTGAAAATACCTCGTTAGACAACTTAGTGTACGCCTGGACGAGAACGCGAGTCGGATTATCCTTCATGACTGTCCACGCAGACTTCTTGACTTGACGGAAGTTCGCTTCAACACAAAGAAGCAACATTCCTCTCGGCAGAAAATGAAGGAAATAGTATTAAGGTGTATCCGTCTCACTAGGCGTTTAATTAGAGAGACAGGTGTTCTGAGAGACAGGTGTTTAGGGACACAGGTGTTCTGAGAGACAGGTGTTCCGGGAGACAGGTGTACCAAGAGGCAGGAATTCCGAGATACAGGCAGGTGTACCGAGAGACAAAGCAATAATATATATATACATACTGTAGTATCTGTCTATGTCAATTTGTGTCATGGGATTTGTGGATAATCGTCCAATTAAGCCGTAAAACACAACAATTATTTTTACGAAATAGAAAATAACTTTTTGTTATTTTAATTATGGTTGCGTGGATTCGAGAGAGAGAGAGAGTCCTGTACATTATGTAAAGTTACCCACGTCCTCTGGTCTTCCTTTCCTTACTCGTGTTCGTCAACTCCGTGACCTCGTTCATCAACTTCCATCCCCTCCAGCCAGTTGACTGCCCTCTCTCCTCTCTTCACCTTCCTCCATCCCTCGGCCACACCCCCTTCTCAAAATCCTTCCTCCATTATCTTCCTACGTCACACCTCCGTCTCTCCCTCTCCATCTTCCTGCTGACTCATGGTTGGTCGACTTCTGCTCTGAGTCTCACCGTCACTGTAATTTATTTTCCGCGGCAGTTCCATTCTCGGGTTATCAGAAGCCGATAATTTATTCTCTGAGATATCCCGTCGGTTAGGTGGTGTTGCAGCCTCCCAGTGAGCGCCACTTACCCTGTTTTATACCACTTTCTTCCTCACTGAATCTTTGGTTATATCCCCGAGTTCATGAAACTACTGGTCTTGAAATCTATTTACCGAGTTTCAAGGTTTGTTTATATATATATATATATATATATATATATATATATATATATATATATATATATATATATATATATATATATATATATATATATATATATATATATATATATATATATATATACACACACATAGTACATCCATGTGCGTGTTCTACAAATAACGAACCAATTTTCGGATTCACACGCGTCCCATTGTCACAAAATTCAAAACTTCCACTGAAAATAAAATCCTTTTGTCTTCTTTAAGGTCAATTTGTCCCGCTTGAGTGCTTAGTACTGATTCTCTTATGCTTTTTTTTTCGTAACAGTAAAGTATCAGTTTCATGTTTTATTATGGCAGTTTATAGATTTTGCAAAAGGATTCATTTTACAGGAAACTTGGTTACTGAATATGTAACCCAACCTTAGCTAGTAGTGGAAATAACAACAAGGGTGTGTGCTGTAGCCAAACCTTGTTACTTTAGCTACTGTGATACTCACTACCAAAACATGGGACGATCTATAGATACTCGTTTCTTTAATTCAATGATATTTGATGACATGAGAGAAATTTGAGGAAAAAAGATATTATTCTAAGCCTGACAGCAGTTAACGAGACCAGGAGAAATTATCACTTGATCCCCTCATGTGACAGACGGGAGGGTCCTCACCCTTCCCATTATTTGGAGTGTGATGGAGTGACTGGCACACGCAAGGCGCACTCAGCCCCTCTATTATGTTAGATATAAGCGTGAGTCGCACACGCAAACGTTACTCGCGAGTGATGGAATAGCCTCTGAGCCACACACAAGGCTCACACCATCCCACCACTCCAGTTACCGACGCACGTAAAAGTAGATTGATAGGTTGACCAGCGCACGCAAGATGCTCTTCACCCCTTCATTATTGGGAGTGGCCGAGGAGACAAACACACGCTGGTCCGACTAAGCCTTCTATTACAGCAGATGGATGACAACACGCAAGGAGACACTACTGTATGTGTCGTGACGGTCATGTACTGTATATCATGCGTCGCCGCCTCTTCACGTGAGAGGGATAATACTAGTCCAGGTGTAAGTGTGGACAACGTAGAGACAGATCACCATCCTCAGGTAAACAAGAAGAGGAGGTCGACGAAACACAACTATTCTTCAGAAGTTCAGTCACCTTCTGCAGGATGTCGGTTATATTCTTCTCTTCCTCAACAGCAGGCATCCTTAACCCCGTCTCTTGAACACATCTGCATAAAAGTGTTTAATCTTACCGGTAAATTCCTTATGGCTTAGTGCTCCAGCTTCTTTTCCTAAGACGAAGATGTGTTTTTATTGAGACTCGGTTTTCTGCAATTATTTTTCGGGATTTCCTGTATCAAAGGGAAAACACACACACACACACACACACACACACACACACACACACACACACACACACACACACACACACACACACACACGTAGTTTAATAATAAAAGAGGAACACCAGGGAAATCACAGACATCTTGAATGTTGAATTGTTTAATACATTCGGCTTACGTCTCGGAACATTACTTATTACATTCTCACAGTAGAGTCTAGAGGGACACAGTTTTCCACTTACGTGTGTGCCATCATAACAATACAACATACAACAGATATTAAACACTCTCTAACGAAATCCTCAGCCCAAAGCAGTATGCAACAAACGTCTTAAAAGATATTTACATTCAATACTCTATAGCTTATAAGCTCACTTGTGCTAGCTGTTAGGCGGTATATATATTGGTTAAACAAAAACACTTAAATAAACGCATCCATGAGCACTTGGGTCTTTCTATTCATGCGGGACAATTAATCGCCCAACCACCTCTCTCACTAACCACGCCTACCAACATGGCGCGGCGTAGTTTATAGTTCCAGTGCTGCCGTTTGACGGAAATTCGTCTGCTAGACGGTAAAAAAATGAAATTCGATGACGTAGACGGTAGACTGACGTCACTGTACCGGCCCCGGTGGCCCGTCGGAAAAAGACTGAAACTGTTAATTAGGCCTTTAGGGGTCAATTGCAAAATAAAAATGATATAGAATGATTATGAAGTTATTTAATTTGATTTCCTTCATTTTATAATTGATAGTTTAGCAATACTGCTTCATGATGAGTTGGCACGAGAGGATGACGTCTACTAGGAACACAAAGGAAGTTATTTAGTCCTGTTCCATGTTTGAGTTCCAGGGGCGGATCCAGGAATATCAAAAGGGGGAGGGTCAAAGAAGTTTTGGGTGGGGGAACCTGGCCAGCAAAGCGAGCCCTTCCATCTGGGGGGGTAGCTGAAAGCCCCCCCAGAATTTTTTTTTTAAATCTGATCAATATCCTGGGCATTTGAGGTCATTTTGAAGCCATGTACACTTGATATTAGTGGATATTCTGAGGTCAATAGTAATTCATTATTACTATGCAAAAATGCCTGAGTACAATACTGCAATAAGGAAAAGTATTGGAGTTTTCTGATGAAAACGGGGGGGGGGGAAGTCCCCCCACTGGATCCGCCTTGAGTTCAGTGCCTTTCACATGACTTTCACTGTAGAGCCTTTGTCATCTACACGCCGTTATACATCGACTTTCGGCGAGTCCTTTATTGTTAGTTCTTTGTTTTATTTTATTTTATCAGACATCTTAAAATTATATGTAATATAATAGTTATCCTTTTTAACAGTTCATTTTCTATGATGTTCACCCGTGGTATCACTCCATTTTCTACTTCTTGAACTCTTTTATCTCTTTTATCCAATAAAATACTGTACTGCTCCATTTGATTGTAAAGTTGTTTAAAGAATCTACTGTGTAATATTTCATACTGTATATATATATATATATATATATATATATATATATATATATATACATAATAATAGCAAAAAGGAAATGAATTGTTACTGATATCCTATATATGTATCACATTTAACAAAGAAAACGTTTTTATGACGTCATGGTCTCGTAGACAGTCACAACGCGAGGAAAATAACCAATCAGAGCGTTCTGTAAAACACAGTTGGAATTACGACTGCCCTGTTTAGTTCTCGGCGAGGCCAGTGACGAGACCCACCCACTTAGCATGGACGGTCTGTTTGGATACCACCTAAACCTGGTATCAGTGGTCTGGCCTCGTGTGAACTATTGTGTTTGTGTACACCTGTCTTTATTGTTCTTGTGTTTGTCTTAGCACTTGTACTTTCTAACCTAACCTAACCTAACCTAACCTAACCTAACCCAACCCTTGTGATTTGTCCGACTTTACATTTATTGATATTATTGTTTGTATTTTTAAGACATTGTTCAATTCGTTATTTTATTTTTACGAACATACACATGTGACTGAAGAACTCTGAAGATAGAATAAGTAACACACACACACACACACGCACACGCACGCACGCACGCACACACACACACACACACGGGAGGTCCTAGGTGTCCAGTAAATAAATAAAATAAAGAACTACTGTACACAGGAGGGAAGAGAGAGAGAAAGCCTTCTTCGTCATTGTTACTGTGTTATTTACCTCCATTTATCATCTGTTTGGCTCTACCCTTTTGTTTATCTTCTTGATGTTTGTTTTCCTGTTTTCTTCTTAAGCGGGAACAGTGAAGGGCTGATAGATAACAATGAATGAGATGAAGGTAGTTGAATTGGGTAATTAAGAGCAATGAGAGGTGATTGGTAAAGACTCAGTGTCTCTGTAGCGTGTGTAGGTGACATAAACTGTCTGGCAATGTGCGGTTTGGGGTTTGTTTTTGACATATACTACACACACACACACACACACACACACACACACACACACACACACACACACACACACACACACACACACATACACACACACACACACACACACATGATCCTCTTGTTATTAAATTCGTAAGCTATTTGATTTACTTTAGGATACGCGTTAATAATTATTTATTTTACGCCCATACATTCGCGCATGCATAGACAGAAGAACATGATAATGAAGAAGAAGAATAAGAGGAAGAAGAAGTACAAGAAACAGAAGAAGAACAAGGAGGAGGAGGAGAAGAAGAAGAAGATCACAAAGAAGGAGAAGAAGAAAAAAAAAGCCGCCACACACATGAAGAATATAAAACTAACATTAAATACTTAAAGTTTTCTTCCTACTCTTTATACTGAGTTCAGACAGTTACTTATTTCGCTGCATTTATTTCACGTTGGTTGCCGGATGTTCCAAGGTGTGTAAGAGGCATTTTTCCTCACTACTGCGAATGTGAAGAGGAGGCATCTAACAGGCTCAAGCGGGCTTCACAGACCACTGCTCAAATGATGTTAAATATTGGCTGAGACTGTAACGTTAGCTGAAAGTGGTGTGTTACCCTATTTTTGTTTTGAGAATCTGCAGCCTACATTTTAGCAGTTGAGTCTCTCCTGAGTTCTTTCCTGAGTCTCTGCTTCCCTCAACCTCTGTTATTTCCCAGAATCTATGAATTATAACTAGACTAAAAGCCTCTATTCAGTTACACACACGTTGTAATTTTCATAATCGTGGGAACAGTAGCGTGCTATCTGTTACAGGACTGTCAAAATCGATGCATATATTTGCCCAACTCTGGCTGCAAGAGGTACCTCGTATTCGGACACGTGTCACGACCAGCACTGGCTCTGATCCCCGGACACGCGGTGTTATCAAGGGGCTGCTGTATATTTTAAAGGCTTATCTCGGCCTGCGGGACACTCGCCAACCACTGATCTCCGAATTGTTGTGTTGTTGTTGTTAGTGGTTGTTGTTGTTGTGGTGATAATGGTGGTAGTGAAGGTGATGTTAATGGTGGTGACGGAGAGGGTGAGGGTGTTGATGATGATATGATGGTTAACGGTGGTGATGGTGATGGACTCAACATACACATAGTTGAAGCGTACTTCCAGTGATTCATTTTTATCACCATGGCGGAGTAAATAGAACAGCTAACTAAGATAAGAACACACTACAGCCCATTCCCCTAAGTCATAAGATATTTAGTAAGGTTATAAAACTCACTATGACCCACACACAGCAGCTCTTGTGGTTGTGACTCACAGGAGGACACAGGGCGACCAGCGGCGTTATGGTCAGGTCTATGGATACTAGTACTCACTCTCTCACAAACTGACGGTATTACACGTCTCTTAGCCATCAGACTCAGCCATGATATTGAGGACCGGGAGAAATGGCTTCCATCAGTATCCTTAGTTGGCCTTCTGAATCAAACATTTTTATTTTAGGGATTAAGTTATCGTATCTAAGGGATTAATTATTTTATCTTAAGGATTCAGTTATCATAGTTAAGGGATTATCTTACTCAGGAGGTCAAGATAACTACTCGTAGGTAATTACTTCTTCGTACATAAAGGGTTAACCCACCTGGATGATGGAGAGACCTGTTGTGTACTGTTTACCTCCAACCATCACCCTCGCCATTCCACACCAACCTCCTGACTCTCACCATCACCCCAACCCACTATCCCCCATTGCCACCATTCCTGCCATCACCACCACCACCAGCCCCCTAACTCTCACCACTACCATCCCCACCACCACTACCATCCCCACCACCACAACCATCACCCCCACCACAACCACACAACTTCCACCTCTCCCCCATTATGAAAATGAGGCATAATGACATCACTCACCATTACCACACACTCTCCTGCTTCATGTCAAGACCTAATAGCTCCATTCATCATTCATTCATCATTCTACCTCAGCTGCTGCATGATTATTCATTGCTTGGGCTTCGTTAGCTTCCCTGAGCTAGGAGCCTAAACTCACTCTATTCAGCAGTATTAGGTAAGATTATTATTATTATTATTATTATTATTATTATTATTATTATTATTATTATTATTATTATTATTATTATTATTATTATTATTATTATTATTATTATTATTATTGTTATTGTTATTGTTGTACATCAAACTATTATATATAAGACAATATGAAGGATTAAGACTTCTAAAACCCTTGAGTAAATAAGTATTACACACTCAGATAAGTCATTGTATTTAAGGGAATTAAAGTTGTCGTACTCAAGGTGGTTAAATCATCGTATACAAGGGGTTTGGTCATCGTACTCAAGGTGGTTAAATCATCGTATACAAGGGGTTTGGTCATCGTATACAAGGGGTTAAAACATCGTATTAAAGGGATTCGGTTATCATACTTAGAGCGTGTCTCACATCAGTTTGCCCTTATGAGCTTCGGCACCACGCACTACCCCAATATTGGCAGCTTGGTGTACGGTACTTACTCTGTGAAACATGCTATCAGGGGCAATACTCTCTCTCTCTCTCTCTCTCTCTGCATGTTTTCTCTTTCTCTCTGCTTTTCTCTCTCTCTTTTTTCTGGCCCGCCTTTTATTCTTTGCTTCTCTGTGTTTCAATCCCCCCTTTCCTATCTCTCTTTTGTCCTTTCTCTGGCTTTACATATCTTTGTATCGTATGAGTCTCTCTCTCTCTCTCTCTCTCTCTCTCTCTCTCTCTCTCTCTCTCTCTCTCTCTCTCTCTCTCTCTGGTGTAGGTAACTGGAGGTACAAGTAATGAGAGGTCACTATACCACACGTCTCTCTCACCATTAGACACTATTGCCCTGACCATTAGTGAAAGTGGAGCCATTATTTTCACCAGTCGCAGAGAGAAAGTGGAGAGAGAAAACAAAACAGTACAAAAGATTACTTTCTCTTTATCAATTATTCCTGTTTCTCTTTCACTGTTGCGTGGTTGGTGGTGTAGTATACATGACAGACAGACAGACAGACACCCTGGTATCCTTATCATACGAGGGATACCGAGTTCAGCCTCTATCCTTCTCTCCTATCCGCACCGCTTCAGCTACATTCATTGTTTACACTGAGACGAGTTGTCCAAATAATGCAAAAAAAAACATGAGATATTTGGGAATGTATAGCTGCACTTCCATCTATGATTTTTATATATTTTTTTGTATTTTTATTTTTTGGGGGGAATTCGTCTTTTATTAGAAGAAAATAAAATTCAAAATTATCACTGACAGTTTCATCGAGTGGTCTTTCATGATAGAATAATATCATGTGAACATTTAAAAAAAAGTGAATCTATTTTTGTTCTCTAAAATCGAGTTAGATTTTTTTTTACATTTTTAGTTTTACAATTTTTTCGTCTTTTTTGTGGGGGTGAGGGTGGGAGGGGGCACGCAATTCCATGTCTGTCTGCATATTTTATCTCGCTGGATGGAATAATTGTGTTAGATGACATTGGAATAGTTAAGTTAAATTAATTGGTTGTTAAAAGTGGGTGTTTTAGGGTCTATTTTATAATGTATTTACGTGTGTTGAAAGCTAAGGTGTAAAATGAGGTTAATTTCTACACTAGACGATAACTGTTTTAGCGCATAGGAAATATTTGTATGGTAGTGTGGAAGGTCAGGTGAGAGGGAGGTTTGTGTGATGCTGTTTACGATGATATGGCAGTTCATGTCACTATTCTCATTATCCTCATTGTCACCTCGTCATTATCCTCACTATCCTCCTCATATTGTCATCTTCTTCCCCATTCTCTCACTGGCACCTTATGTCACTATCCTCACTATCCTCATTGTCACCTCGTCACTATCCTTACCATCCTCCTCATATTGTTATCTTCCTCCCCATTCTCTCACTGGCACCTTATGTCACTATCCTCACTATCCTCATTGCCATCTCACTTCACCATCCTCACGAATCGTCACTGGCATATCGTCATTATCCTCACTCTCCTCATTATCTTTTCATAATGACCCTTCCTCAGTGAACAGTTCTTGCTTCCTCTATATTTCACTCTGCCAATCAGGCCTCATTAAAACTTCCAGCGATCACTGAACAGGTAAACCCCAGGTAAATCAAGACGATATAATCAATTCTACTCCTCATCTCTTCCTTTTAGTATTACATCAATGACATATTTTTTTTATTACACTAGATCAATTACCCAAATCATCTAATTAAACACCGAATCTAAAAAAAAAAACGGAATATTATTAAAACACCAACTCGAAGAAAAAACAGATTATTCCCATTAGAGTAGAAAAAGTAGAGACGGAGCCTTGCCTCTGTGTATCTACCGACCGTAAAAGAGACATAATCTTAACACAGGCTGTCAACACGGCCAGCGCTGCTATCTTGGCCAATTAATCCCCCAGCAGGAGGAGGAAACACTGATGGATGACGTTCCCTGCGTAGTGGAACTCTGAGTCAAATTTCTGAGTGACATTAATGGTCGGTGAAGAATGCTGGGATGTGCGTGACCCAGACTCTTAACTCCCGCCTCACCAGATAACCTTCTCAACCTACCACACGCATCCTTGACTTGTGACCATAGGGGTGGGTTGTGTGTGTGTGTGTGTGTGTGTGTGTGTGTGTGTGTGTGTGTGTGTGTGTGTGTGTGTGTGTGTGTGTGTGTGTCTACTGATACTGGGAATACATAACCTGATAGAGAGTAAATGTTACCCGACACGGTGGCTGAGATAAGGCGTAAGTAATCATGGTCATGGGAGAGTTATGTGTTGCAAGTAGGAGTGTATACTGTAGATAATACGGTGATGTGAGGTAGCCGATACTGTACTCGGTATACTGTGAAGTGGGGTAGCTGATACTGTAGTTTATAGTATAGACGTGTGGTGTCGAACAATGATCAGAGGTTGTAAAGTCCCACCAACAGATAGAGCTGTCACTTCCACCTGACACACTCAGCCGTAGACACAGCAATACCGCCCTTCCTCCCCCTCTCCCTTTCTCTCTCTCTCTCTCCCTCCCTCCCTCCCTCCCTCGTCTCCCTCACATCAAGGACTAACACAAACAAGATAAACTATTTACAATACTAACCTCAGATATATTTCCAACTAATACCTTATAAATTATTATGATGTTGAAATATATAATGGTAAATATTTTAATGAACGGTAACGCGGACTAGATGTGTATGTAAGGTTTGGTAACTCAGTATACAGGGCGCCTCCTCTCCCCTCCCTCTAGCAATATAATCCCTCTCGGTGTATTTCTCCTGATGGCTGAACAATGCAGACGCCGATTTCAATTGTAACATAACGCCCGTGGGGTGATGACAGCGGGAAAATCTGACCTAATGGATGTTTTCCTCAGAGGGTTATACGATTTTCCTCTTTGTAAAACAAGACATATATTGAAGTTGGATTAGTATTGAACTGAAGCTACGGAAAACATATTGTCAACGCTCACAAACATGAAGATAAATCAAACAGGAATTGTTTTCAACCAATTCCTCGATTTCAGCAGGAAGATTTTAAGATCAGAGTTCACGAGCATCAATAACTCGCCAAGTGCTACTGTTCCCTGTTTGACTTTTACTTCAGGAGATACTCAGTAATTCTCAGAGATTAAATTACTTAAAATATCGGAGAGACATCTTTACTGAACTGTGGTAAAGTTGTGTAATAGTTCTGTATTGAGTTAGTTGAAATGCATTACAAAGTTGAAGGAGAGTGTAACAGAGTTCTGAGGGATAATGTCTTTGTCTTCTGTCTCCGCTATAGTGAGCACTGGTGATGGTCCCTTTAGCTGTTCTTACACGTTAGTTATATATTTTCTTTTACAAACAACAACACCAATAATAATAATAATAATAATAATAATAATAATAATAATAATTAATAATACTGAAAATGATGATGATGATATTTCTCTATGTTGCACTACAGTCACTCCCTCACTTCTTGCAATATTAAGTCGAAAAAGAATTATATACGAGAAAGAAACGCAGGATTAAGCACAAGGTAATCCCTGACTCCACCTCCGACTAGTGTGTGGCGTTAAATTGAATCACAGGTGAAAAACTCTCAGGTAGGATAAACTACACTTACAGAACATCCTACACTGTCACTCAACCACTAGAACTGTCACTCAACCACCTAAAACTGTCACTCAATTACTAGACTGAGTCACTCAACCACTAGATTCACTCAACCAATAGACTGTGTCGCTCAACCTCTAGACTGTGTTACTCAACCTCTAGACTGTGTTACTCAACCACTAGATTGTCACTGCACCACTAGACTGTCACTCAACCACTGAAACTGTCACTCAATTAATAGACTGTCACTCAATTCCTAGACTGTCACTCAATTCCTAGACTGTCACTCAACCACTAGACTGTGTCACTCAACAATTAGACTGTGTCGCTCAACCACTAGACTGTGTCACTCAACCACTAGACAGTGTCACTCAACCTCTAGACTGTCACTCAACCACTAGACTGTGTGTAACTCAACCACTAGAATGTGTCACTCTACCACTAGCCTTCGTCACTCCTCCATCACAACCTTCGGAGCTTTATATTTATTTCCCATTCCATTATACACTGAAGATTCTATAATTTTCCTTAATGCATGAGTTTTGAAGATTCATTTACCATAAACGTCAGAAATTATTATTGGAAGAAGAATTCAGTAGCTTGTGTTCAGAGGTGAGAGCGTGGTATGTCTTTGCCACTTTTAATATTGTGTGTGTAATATCTTGAAAAATACAGATCTTTATATAATAAGATTATCTGAGTTGAATATAAAATACACATTTAATATCAAGAGATAATTTTAGTTCCTATTATCGTCAAAGACAGACCTTTTATAATCATTACATCGTTCTTTGTACAGCCATAATTCACAAACATCAAAAGATATTAACTTGATTTTTTCAGTAACATGTTCAAACAATTATCATTTAAGATATAGGAATATTGTAATTATTTGTTAGCTGAAGGTCAAAAGGTCAGGTACTTAATGAGTTGAAGAGTTGAAACTGTATGACAAGTGAAACGCGGGTGGCGATTTCCGTAGAGTTTTTCAGCATCGGACGCATGCACACAGACACACACACACACACAGACATAGACACACACAAAGGATCAAAGCTTCACAGTGTTTTTTTTTCCTTAACCTGTTTTGTCATATTAGCTTTTCAAAGGTAAACCTTCCACAATGAGCCATGTTATTTTCAGTCTTTTTTTTGTCATTTATTTTTAAAATTCTTTAAAGGATCACATCAAGATTTCAAAGCTGGAATGATGCTGTGACTTTAGTGTGTGTGTGTGTGTGTGTGTGTGTGTAAAGAAGACTTTTATTACGGTGATTGTGTTTTAGTATCAGATAATATTTTTCTGTCATTTTTTTAATATCCAGTGATGTTTCGTTCTAATATCCTGTAAATAATTTTTCCTTTATATATCAGGAAATCATTGTATTTTGACGAGGCTGGTGGTGCCGTCACTGTTATGTTGCGGTGACCATGACAGGACAGTGACGAGGCTGGTGGGGCCGTCACTGTTCTGTTACGGTGACCATGCCAGGACAGTGACGAGGCTGGTGGTGCCGTCACTGTTATGTTACGGTGACCATGACAGGACAGTGACAAGGCTGGTGGGGCCGTCACTGTTATGTTACGGTGACCATGACAGGACAGTAACGAGGCTGGTGGTGCCGTCACTGTTATGTTACGGTGATCATGACAGGACAGTGACGAGGCTGGTGGTGCCGTCACTGTTATGTTACGGTGACCATGACAGGACAGTGACGAGTTTGGTGGTCCCGTCACTGTTATGTTACGGTGACCATGACAGGACAGTGACGAGGCTGGTGGTCCCGTCACTGTTATGTTACGGTGACCATGACAGGACAGTGACGAGGCTGGCAGTCCCGTCACTGTTATGTTACGGTGACCATGAAATAGGATGTTATTTGCGCCTGCCACTGTGCCGTCCATCTTACTATCGACACAATGGATGGTGGCAATTTAATTTTCATGGTCGCTATTGTTGTTTTGTTGTTGTATATATATATATTTTTTAGTTGTTTGTCGTTACTGGGATTATTGTATCTTTTGTGTATGTTTTTATCTGTAAATAAATTAAAATAAATTTGTCAGAAAGAGAGAAAAATGAGT
>NW_024736071.1:15952770-15977770 GCF_018991925.1 Homarus americanus
ATGTTCTGGGGTTACGAGGGAGGTTATTAAGGTCACACGGATGAATGACCTTCGCCTTAATGACTCGCCACTAATAATACTCGTGAACTGGTAAATTTACATCAGATAATGAATTTTTTTTTAATCAGTGTTCAAGATCAGTCTATTAATACTAAACACGTAACTAATACGTGGACATGTACGTATATACGTTTGTTAATCCTCATTATAATCATCATTATGGTTATGATAATAATGAAAACTACAGCTACTACTACTACTACTACTTCTACGATGACTACAACAAATAATAATAATGATAAATAATAATAAGGTCGTAGCAGATATAAAGAACTCCCCAAAATATACTGTCAGGGTCGAGATAGGGATATTGAAGCCTCCTAAGTCTTGTTAGTTCATACTTAGCTCCCAAGACCCACCGGAGTCCATTACTATGTGTTCGAGATATACAGACATACACACAAATATTTACATACATATAAGGCTGCACACACACACACACACACACACACACACACACACACACACCTGGAGGCAATGTTTACATGCAAATATTTGTGTAAGTAATGAGCGTGAAAGACTAGCAAACAGTAAATTTATGCAGATGTTAACTTTGTATGGACCAACATCACGGCCCTCCACAAGCACTCCCTCCCTCCACACACAGAGCCACGGACACTCCTTCCCTCCCTTCCTCCCTCCACACGCCGAGCTATGGACACTCCCAGCCTCATTCGCGGACACTCTCTCCTTCCCTTCATTCTCCTATCACGGACACTGCCATCCTCTCTCCATGGCAGGGATCATGGTAATAGCTGAAACATGATGGAAGAGGGAACACAGTGTAGGAGGGAACATGATGGTAGTGGAGGGAACAGAAGGGAACAATAGCCTCCTACAGGGTACAGTACATGGTGCTGTTAATCTTCTCTGTGTGTACGTTTAAATGTGTCAGTTTTCTCGCCCAGGACACTAGCCAGATAAATGATTGCTCCATTATAGTGACGGCCAACTGAAGTGTGTGTGTGTGTGTGTGTGTGTGTGTGTGTGTGTGTGTGTGTGTGTGTGTGTGTGTGTGTGTGTGTGTGTGTCATTGTTTACTAAGATAATTCCTTAGGCTAGGTGAGGCTAGTGTTAGTGTGTGGTGTAGTACTGTGATAATTCGTGTTTGTTAGTGAGATATTGTTAGAGTGACATAACTTATTAGTGTATCAGCAATGGTGTAATAATTTCTGCTATCAGGTAACACACACAAGAGGTTCGTGTCAGTAAGCAGTGTAGCATGTTATCAGTACGGTGTGGAGTGTGAGGGGAGGTAACCTACACACTCTACCGCTGTGCTTGGTGCGTAGTGCGTGTAAACTAAGTAGAAGTGCCATGGTGTAGCTTGAGCTGAGCTGTCTATTGTACCACCATCCAGGGCGGAGTACACAGAATAGATCACCACAAAAGTTGATGTCATTCCTTATACCTCCTTCATTTGTCTTGTAAATCTTGTGGTGTCATATTTATCCTGTGCTAATGTGCATTGCTTGAGCTCCGGCCTGGCGTAATGTACTGTATACGATGTGGCGACGATGATACAGTTTATTAATCTAGCGTCGTCAACATGTCTGCTGTTTGTTTGTGTTTTGTTTGTTTGTGTGTGTGTGTGTGTGTGTGTGTGTGTGTGTGTGTGTGTGTGTGTGTGTGTGTGTGTGTGTGTGTGTGTGTGTGTGTGTGTGTGTGTGTGTGTGTGTGTGTGTGTGTGTGTGTGTGTGTGTGTGTTTCTGTGTGTCTGGGTGTGTGTCTGTGGTTCTGTGTGTCTGTGATTATGTGTGTCTATGTGTCTGTGGCTGTATGTGTCTGTGTCTGTGATTATGTGTGTCTGTGGGTGTGTGTGTCTGTGTCTGTGATTATGTGTGTCTGTGGGTGGGTGTGTCTGTGGTTGTGTGGGTCGATATAAACCTTTAGAGCAACACAATACCTCCGCAATTTAAATTCACTTATGACTAAATCAGGCTACACTGTTTCTACCCTGTGTTACTGTCGGGCTCCCCCCTGCCCCTCCTCCGCTCGGTCGATGATGATGTAAAACCTCCCGAGGGTGCCAATACCATGTACAGTGTCATGGTCGCTCTGAGACGCTAAAAAAAAAGAATATAGCCTGACAGGTCCAATTGAAACATCAAGAATATTTTGTGTTTAGTATTGTTATGATGTTACTGACACAACCAAACATCATAACATCCCATAACTTGACAAATACACCACAGGCATTACTTTATCTCGATGGGAACTAGATGCTGATAAATACCATAACATACATAACGTTGATTACAAAGCTTCGATCTACCTGGACGTCGCATCATATGATTTATTCAGACATTCGATTACTGACGTGATAATCCTCGCCATAGTCCAGCTAAATGATACAGACACACACACACACACGCCACTGCTTGTGTGGCGGGGGACTGTCCAACTGATCCATTATAAGTGAATGGTGTCGTGTTGTGTTGACATAATGGCGGAGTAGTTTATCATCTTATGGTTCCTTGTGGGTAAAATAATGCGACGCTGGGAGCCATGAGAACGTGACAGTGTCGGGGGTGAAATATTACCACATAAGCCTTGAGCTGCGTAATTCCTGAGTCAATATTGTGTTCTGTGACCACCACGACAATTTGTTGTTGGATAAAGTGGCCATGGGTTTTAATATGAGGTTGTGATCACCAGGCCACAGATGGTGTAAGCATCACCAGGCCACATGTGGTGTAAGCATCACCAGGCCACAGATGGTGTAAGCATCACCAGGCCACAGATGGTGTGTAATGCTCACTTGTAAATGCTACCCCCCACAATACATATAACTTCTTTCTCCGGGTCACGTCCCCAAAGACGAGTTTAGTGAAGTGTTTTATCCGGCGCCTCATAACCTGGATTTAATATCTGGCCAATAATTCTCCTCACCAGAATCTTTACCAAACTGATTCTTCATATCAATTAATATCATCTTTCTAATACCTCTCTCTCTTTTACACCATCTCCTCTCATTTCCCTCTTCTCTTTGTCACCTTCTTTCTGTTTTAAGTCTTCTTAGTTCCTTGCCTCTTTGGTGTTTACCTTATTTATTATGCTCTCCCAGTAGTCTGATTCGCTAAGGTTCGTATGATGGATATTTCTCATAAGTCATATTATAAGAATGTACTTTATTAGTTCTGATAAAATGACTTCCCTCTCTTCCCCACCCTCTTTCTTCCTCCTCTCTCCCTTCTACAATCCCCCCTTCTCATTCTTTCTCTCTTCTACTTCTCTCATTCCTCCTTCTTTCTCTCTACCATAATACATCCATCCATCTCTCTCTCTCAGGTTTCTCTTGATTTCTTTCTGCTTTATGTATTTTTTTGTCTTTCGTGTTTTTATTGTCTTTTCCTTTCTTTTTTTTATTTATTTTTTCTCTAATTCTCTCTCTCTCTCTCTCTCTCTCTCTCTCTCTCTCTCTCTCTCTCTCTCTCTCTCTCTCTCTCTCTCTCTCTCTCTCTCTCTCTCTCTCTCTCTCTCTCTCTCTCTCTCTCTCTCTCTCTCTCTCTCTCTCTCTCTCTCTCTCTCTCTCTCTCTCTCTCTCTCATTATACCTCTATGCTTTTCTTTATCACTCTTGGTCTCACTCTTTTTATAAATATGAATTCAGTCGATGCCTTATCATTTCATACACGTGACGCATTCCAATCATTAGCTTGAGTTAGAGTGGAATGTTGATTGAAAACTTTTAGCATTCCAGTATTTTCGGATTTTTCTCCCTCATGCACAGATATCTAGTCTAAATAATTTCCTATATATAAAGACGAAAAGAAAAAGCGATAGTTCCTTTGAAATATTTTAGTGATGGTGAGTTATGGAAGATCCTTTGACTATGGCTCCTGGAGTGTATAAGTGTGCTCACCCGCCACCGTATGTGTTCCTTAATGCTTCTGAGTCAACTAAACATTCCTCAGTGTTATGTTACCCCGAGTGACTCTTATTTACGGATGTTGATGTTGTCTTCTTCAGTCACCGGATGTATAATGACAACAATCGATGACCTATAAGCTGTTGCGTCGCCAGGGATGTAATTGACCACAATCAATTGATTAACTAGTGAAAACAATGACCAGACGATGTTTAACAGTGTTCATATTTTCTCTGACGTTTGTGTTGTGTTACCAGGATGCTAAACTTGGTCCCACTGAGAAACAAAACGTTGGATCACTAATCGTATTTCAGCTGGATCAAGTGGCTGGTTCAATCCTTTATCTGACTGTTAGTTCTATTAATTAGTGGGTTAAATTGTTTCAAGGGATCAGTTAACTCTACCATGGCTTACAAAACTAACTGGGAGGTTGTGTCATGATTTTAACAGTCAGTTCACTCGGTTATGCTCCATAAAACTGAGTGACGACTGTGTCAGGGAAACGATAGCGTAGTGAAGGGTTCTCTCTCTCTCTCTCTCTCTCTCTCTCTCTCTCTCTCTCTCTCTCTCTCTCTCTCTCTCTCTCTCTCTCTCTCTCTCTCTCTCTCTCTCTTGAATCATGAAATTGACTGGTGGCTGTGTCGAGCAATAGTTAAATGGATCAGTCAACTAGTTTATTCTCCCGTGATTCTCCAAATTGACTGACAATTGTGTCAAACAAAGGTTAACTGGATCAGAGAGGGCAGTTTATTCTCTCAAATATTCCGGAACTGTCGGGTAAAAATACATCAATGACTGGTTAACTGGCCGAGACAGACTGTTAACTGGATAAGGTGAAGAGCAGAAAGTATAGCATTGACTGAGGTACAGACAAGAATAATTTACCAAGATTAGTTTAAGAGAGACAAGATGAAAAACAACGAGAGACAGAGATGAAAAAACTGAAAAGAAAAGAAATTGGACTATAGAATGAGAGAGAGAGAGAGAGAGAGAGAGAGAGAGAGAGAGAGAGAGTGAGTGATACTGAGTGAGAGATGGTGAGAACGAAGAGGAGACAGAGAGAAAAGGAAGAAGTTTACGTTGGTTTAGACATAAACATCACGGGATAAAGTTAGATCTTTTTCATTAACTAGAGTGCTGCCACATGTCTATCCGTTGGGATCTATAGTATTAGTTCTGTGTTAGTTTATTGAGGTTAGTTTAGTTAGCGATCATCGGCTATAGTTTGTGATGATGGGAGTTAATATAGACCTTAGTAGTGATGTGTCTGCAACCTAACCTAACCTAACCTAACCTAACCTAACCTAATTTAACCTAACCTAACCTAACCTAATTTAACCTAACCTAACCTAACCTAACCTAACCTAACCTAACCTAACCTAACCTAACCTAACCTAATTTTATAAGTTAGAAGAAGTGAAGATGGTCAAGAGGAATATCAACCATATTGTCTCCTTACTTAATGATGGTTTTGTCATGTCTATAGAACCCACTTCCACGTGTCATTGGTGATTGTGGAATTATTTTATTTTAATCAATATTTTTTGGATGTTTTAAGTTTATATAAGCGTAGGACAAACATATTATCTATTCCCATTTTACTTTAAGCTTGGAAAACACGTAAGAGTATGTTTATTCTTTAACTGATGAAAAGGTAATAAGAAAGATAATAACAGGTAAATAATAAAAGAATACGAGAAGGTAACTCGTATCTTTGACTTTTGGTGAGAAATTAGTTCGGGTAGTGATGATGTGTGTGGAGGTCGGTCGATGTTATCAGTCACACTCATGAATCTTAAGAAGTCAAGGTTCGAGATGGACTGAACGACGATCACACTCTTAATCCGTTTTGTGACTTACATCAACGAAATTTGATCCCCATAACACGATACTTGGGTGAGAAGTTCAGTGGTAGAAGTCATTACTAAGAAACCATTCTCTCACGAGTATTTCTTTCACACGACAATTGTTATAGGCATAATGAATAATAAATTAATATTCTCAGCATTCTCTTACTGTGAGAGAGAGACGTATCTCTATATACACCAGTAAAAACACACACACACACACACACACACACACACACACACACACACACACACACACAACCCACTAGGTAATTGATCAGAGCAGCGTATAACAGTGAGTCACTTCCCTTAAGTAAATGTCTTTCAGCGTCACCAGAATTATTCATGTCGTGGGCATTTTATGAGTGAGTTTGATGGCCATATACAAGCTATCACGGGGGTGTTAACCAGACGCCACGCCTGCTTTATGTAACTTGTTCCGTGGTGGGGTGGTGGGCGGTGTTGGTGGGCGGTGGGAAGTTGGTTGGAAGGGTGGTGGGATGATGGGTGTTGGGTGGAGGGGGTGGTGGGTAGCAGGGTGGTGGGCGGCGGGGTGGTTATGTTGCTTTTATAGGCCGGTACAGAATGTCGAGGAAGCGCTGGTGTGAGTTTCCTGTACAGTACATAGACACACTCACACAATTACACCTTCATAAACATGACAAGAGAGCGCAGGTAAGACATTTTATATTCTGTATATATAATTCATAAAGTTAAAAAAACAACACAAGACATTCGAGTTATGATAAATATTTTCCAAGATTTGCGTCTTTATACCTGTAGTCATGTGTACTGATGACCTCATGAAGTTATCTCTCTATCTTTCCTTCCTGGAGTGCCAAGGAATCACCATTAAGAAACGTAATATAAGATTCTAAATTCCTAGAAAACTGTGTAACGTAACGCATATGTAACTTATTATTCAAATTAGCCGAGAATAGACTCATTATCTTGCCCAAGTCATGAAATATGTAACACAATGCGTCTAAGGCAAGATTAAGCTCCTTATATCACAAAGGTCATGAAATATGTAAGCCCCATAGTCCCATATACAGCGGGGGGCTAACTAGCAGGTGAGACTCAGGTAACAGTCCCGCTGAGCTCACCTATGTTTTATACATCACCTGAATTATAGAACACAGTGGTCTGCCTGGGAGTTTGACGGCACCCTTTTTTATTAGGGCGGAGCTGTGATCTGGCCACCTTGTTTATATCTTTCTTGAGACAATATTTTCCTCCTTCAGTAGTCCTCCTCCTTCTTCGGTAATTCTCTCCCTTCTTCAGTAGTTCTCTTACTTCTTCAGAAGTTTTCTCCCTCCTTCAGTAGTTTTCTCCCTCCTTCAGTAGTTCTCTCCCTCCTTCAGTAGTTCTCTCCCTCCTTCAGTAGTTCTCTTCAGCCTTCAGTAGTTCTCTCCCTCCTTCGGTAATTCTCTCCCGTCTTCAGTAGTTCTCTTCCTTCTTCAGAAGTTTTCTCCCTCCTTCAGTAGTTCTTTCATTATGTTATACACAGGAAGTTTAACTAATCATTGTATTACGGGAGCCTCATATCTTATTACACGTGTTTATAGTTGTCACGCTATAAAGAGATTATCGACGGTTAAGCCTTAAAGTCAGTGGATTTTTTATTTATGTTTTGCCGAATCAGGATAAATTGTTGTTTTTCCTGCTATAACTCAATGGGAATTTATTTCTACCTCAGTCAAATTTATGGCGTCGTGTTTTATCATAAAATAGCAAAATTATATTTAAGGTAGGTTAGGTTAGGTTAGGATAAGTTTTGTTTGCAATTTTTAACATATATGCATTTTTTTTATTTACATGATCGTTTACGGCCAGACAGAGATTTATTGAAAATATAAATACATGTTCATAAGAGATAGTATATATATATATATATATATATATATATATATATATATATATATATATATATATATATATATATATATATATATATAATCACCTTTGTAATTACCAGCAAAATTAATTTCATAATTACTCTTACAGTTAACTTAACTCTAAACCAACGTTTAATTCTGAAATGTCAGAACGTTACACAAATCGGAACCTAATTATCAGCTAATTCTGTGAGCGAGATCATGACTTTTCAATGTCTCTCATACTAGTAATATGACGAATATCTTAATACTTGCAACATCAAAGTGGTCGAGCAGAGAGCTTAGGGGGGAGCACATGATACAGGGGTGTTGGCACTCTTAAGGCAGTGCAGTGCCACAGAGTGTATCACAGTATATAATGTAATTTCCATTAATCTGTTTCACTTCAATGATTACATCAGTTGTTATTGTGACGAGTGGGAGAAAACATTACTTCCTGGCACGAGGAGACAACAGTGACAGGAGCCATAGTGTAGTTAGTTCACACACATACTCTCTCCCTTTATCTCTGTCCTTTTCTTCTTTTATCCTCTGTATTTCTCGTTTCTCTCTATGTGAAGCCTACTGGTAACCTATCACAAAGAGAATAAGAAAAATATTAAACAATTTCAGCAACAGCCACTACATGACGTCACGTGGCGAGGGGGAGTCTCTGAACGTATTTACCAGTGCGTTTCACAAGACAGTTTTTACTTCCTCAAACGCAGAAATTATCAGAGATCAACACCGAAAAGTTTAATATCCTTTATGGTATTAGAATATAAAAACGATAGATTGATTGCTAAAGAGCTGTTGTGATACTTTGAATGTCCGTCTCCCAGCCAATCAACTGTTTTGTTTAGTCTGACTATTCTTGACACACACACACACACACACACACACACACACACACTCACAGACTCATACACACAACGCTAAGACTGACCTCAATATTTCATCCAGTTTTTGTGTAGGAAATCATTACCTAGTTTTCCGCTCACCTAACTGACTCCCAGATTAATGTTTATTCACGGAAAGTTTATCCTAACTTCCTCTCATCCGGTAACAGATCGTGACTCATGTGACACTGCCAGATCCCTGTGTGCTGAGGGAAGAACACTCGGTCACGCGACGCTCTCAGCATGTCTGGTCCTACCTCCTCGGTCGTCACAACTCCGTGCAGATAATAAACAAGGCGATGCTCTGTCTTGGGAATGTTTTATTTTATTTTTTTTATTATTGATCATTTAAAATCCGTGATCGTCGTGAGTAACTAAATAAAGATCTCTTCACTGATTACATAGATCCCGGGGTTATCAGATGTCAGGGGGAAACGCAGCAAAAAAATCTAATCAAGGTCAAGTGGCTGCCGCTGTCCACTTGACTGATTGATGGATCTTCGTCGTGTCCCCTGAGGCGTGGTGAGTGGTAGTGCAGGACAGTGGACGAAGACTCAGTGTGTTGTAAATGACATCCTGTCCTGAAGTCCTTATTGTCACTCCTACGACAATATCCCTCCTCCTATCTGGGATGTCATAACGCATAGACAACTAATTGATTTAGTATATGTACTCTTTCAAGGGCTTTAGTTAATGGAGCACAGAAATATATGACAATAACAACGCCTCTAACATTGTCCTAACAGCTAAGGCACTCATCTGTAGGTCAACGTGGCATCGACAGTGAACCAGAAATTATTATAATATTAAACGTTGTAATGTCTGTAATTCTGAGTCCTGAGCACTTCTGAGTGAATCAAGATGTAGTCTGATTTAAGGTAGTGGTGGTGAGAGGGGTGTGTGGTGGTGAGAGGGGTGTGTGTGGTGGTGAGAGGGGTGTGTGGTGGTGAGAGGAATGTGTGTGGTGGTGAGAGGGGTGGGTGGTGGTGAGAGGATTGTGTGTGGTGGTGGTGAGGAATGTGGTGGTGAGAGGGTGTGGTGGAGGTGAGAGGGGTGTGGTGGTGGTGGGGAGAGAGACTTGTGGTGGTGGTGGGAGAGGGGTGTGGTGGGTGAGAGGAGGGGCGTGTGGTGGTGGGAGGAGGGGTGTGGTGGTGTGAGGGTGTGGCGGTGGTGAGAGAGACTTGTGGTGGTGGGTGAGAGTGGGTGTGGTGGCAGGAGAGGGAAAAAGGTGTGAGAGGGTGTGGTGGTGAGAGGAATGTGTGTGTGCAGAGAGGGTGTGGTGGTGGCAGTGAGGAATGTGGTGGTGGTGAGAAGAAAGGTGTGTGAGAATATGACCGTGGAGCAGGTAGGTGGCAAGGAGTGAGTGTGGGGGGTCTAGATGTGAGTAAGATAAATTATTCCGAGAGGTGGAAGATCATGGCGTGAGTCAGAGGAATATTTGTGTGTAAAATTGGCTTGGTATTCTGTGTTTGTTTAACCGAATAAGTGACCGTTGCGTGTGTGTCTGTGTGTGTGTGTGTGTGTATGAAAGAGTGCGAGTTGCGTGTAAATGTGTCTAAGAGAGCTTTGCGTGTATTTGTATTCAAGTAAGTATTGCGTGTATTGTGTATGCGTCTGTATATTTTATGCTGTAAATAAAGTCAAATATACTTTCATCCGACGAAAAAAAAAATCACAAATCAAGCGAAACATTGCAGCACACACACACACACACACACACACACACACACACACACACCGAGACCTACACGACGGAGGAGGAATGAAGATGGACTACCCCAGAGGCATGACCGATGTGTTTTTGCTGAGAGGGATCATGATGGCTGGTGTGCATGATGATGGGAGGAACGCATGACCCAACACCGATGGGAGGGAGGGAGGGAGGGAGAGTTTGATGGATAGCTAGATTATAACCTAACCTAACCAATCCTAACCCAACCTAACCTAAGGGGGTAGTGCAGTTTTATTTCAGTCAAGTACGGAAGACACACACACAGACAGACTGACAGAGATATTTATTCTTTTATTGGTTCCTGTGGGAATGAAAATGAAAGAAATAATAATCTGTAATATGACCGAGACTTTCATCGGACAATTCAGTAGAGCATAGAGCGTTGGAGCGTGACTATACACATTGACACGGCAGCTGTTATGCTCTCTGTGTTTCCATGCAGTGTGAGTGATGTGTATGGGTGTGTTTATGAGGCTTTATGCAATATTCAACGCTCGGTCATGTACGGAAGGGCTTCATACAATAAAAAAAAAACACAGAATAAAACGGAAGACAATAAAGGGTGTTTTATGACAATAGAACCGTATATTAAACAACACAATACCCGGAGTGATTGTTGATGCCATTGCAATAACATACTTTGAGCTGCAGTGTCACTTCTGGGTACTGAGGGGTAGGGGAGGGGGAGGGTGATGGGAATGAGGGGGACTTAGTGGGGGAGGGGGTAGGGGAGGGGTATTGTGACGGTCACCGCTTATGTGGGAGGCGGGTTGGCAAGGTTAGGTTAGGTTAGATTAGGTTAGATTAGGTTAGGTTAGGGTCCAGAACGAAAAACTGGCAATTCCCTCCCAAGTTGATGCAGTTCTTTTGGAGTGTCGGCAGCTTACTGAGTTACCAGGACATTGACCACTCGGCTGCCAGCGTTGAGGGCGTGAGATACAAGGGTCACTCGCCACTATCTGAAGATGTTTTAGAGGACGCTGCTGGTCTTACCTGATGGGGGGCTGCAGGAGAAGGTGCAGAGAGAGAGAGAGAGAGAGAGAGACTTCATCCACTATAACCACCACACCACACAATAACCCACAACACCACCAGTCACCATTCACTTCACACCAATAATACAGCTTCACTTCACACCATTGCTATTCCTGCTGCTGTAAAAAAAATAAATAAAAAAATCGTACAAGTTTGTTTGATAGAGCGACTAAATTAGCGGCCAGCCAACAATGATGATCAATCCGGCACAACAATGTCTCTTTGATTGGTCGGATGGAGTCGACTGGATCCACAAATGGTATTCAATTCAGGGAAAAAAAGGAAAAACAAATATTCCTCAACTCTTCAACTTAAAACACGTGGTCGTAATGTCGCGTCGGATGAATAGATAAGGATGATAACAATGTAGATAATTATAAAGGTGTTGTATCGTTGCTCCTATTGGAAAAAAAGATCACGTGAGGATTAGACAGCCCAGCTTATTTCCCCTGAAGACCGCCTTAATGTTACTTTGGGGGGGTTAGGTTAGGTTAGGTTAGGTTAGGTTAGGTTAGTGTTAGTGTGGTTAATTTTGAGGTGAAAAAAGCTAGAGAGCTTTATCTTCAGGTGAACCCGAGCTTTTAACAATAAGGTAGTACACTATAATGCCGCGAGGACCTTAAAGAATAGATAATTCATCACTACAAGTGTACGTCTGGGAGTCTACCTGTACCGCGGCGCCGTCCATAAACTCTCATTGTCTCTCAGCAGGGTGTTGCTGTTCACTGTGGGAGGCCAATATACCTGGTACTCCCGTTATACCAGATTCGCCTATACGAGGGTCTACCGGTATACAAGAGGGCACCAATTAGAGGGACTACCGGTATACAAGGGGGCACCCATTATAGGGTTTACCGGTATACGAGGGACGCCCGGTATACCAGTAGAACCCAATACACAAGGATTTTCCAGTATGCAAGATTCTGAAAAGTGAAAGTGGGTCCCATAAGCATGACTGCCCGTTAGGTACAGTGCGGGTACAACACACTGTATACTGAGCCTTCGGTACACAAGGAGGCAGCATGGCCGGTACTTCAATCGACCACCTTCACTTCCCCAAGTTGTAACGTTAGGTCCCCATTTAAAACTGGGTGAAGTGGGAGTGGCCGAGGATCGAACCGCCGGCCCATGAAACAGGAGGCGAGCGCTGCATTCCATATACAAGAATTTACAGGTATATAACTCCCGGTATTCAAGGATCTTCCGATATAAGAAGACCTCCCGGTATACCCGCTATGATGGGAGAATAGCTGGGGAGACGTGCAGTGAGAGATAAAGTGAGAGAGATAGTGGAAGATATATCGCAAATAAGATGCCATAAAAATGTTTATCACGACTCAAAGGTCAGACAAGATGCTTCGCTTAGGACGCAGCTAACGACCCTCTACTCAATACCGAGGAGTTTAACGACGTCTTAAACGTTTCGTTAATCTTCAGTGCACCATAACATAGCCTAGCATTCTCCCTCCCTTCCTCCTCTATCCATCCCCTTTCCCTCCCTCCCTCTCCCTAGCCACTCTTCCCTCCCTCCCTCCTCCCCTTTCCTCCCTCCCTCATAGGGCTTATTAAAGAAACTAGAAATTTCATAGACGGGGGTGAGGACAGAGTCATTTCCTTCCACATAAAGTATCACACACACACATACTCCTCACTCAACCTTCAGGAAATGACTATGAGACAACACATACTAGCTTAATATTTTCTCATGTAATAAGTACCGATGATGTCAAAGTAAGCAGTCAGTGATCAAGTAAACACGTCAGGAGTGTGTATGTATATCGGAAAAGTCATATAAGTGAGATAACCTCATGAATTGTTAAAGTCCACGATAAAATTCATGTCAGTTTAGCATAAAAGTTAAAAATCATAAAACTCTGTGAATTCGGAGTTTTATTTTATTATTATTTTTTTCTGGTAACAATAAATAATAACTTTTTTTTTATCTGGTAACTTATTGATTTATTAATAAACGTGTTAGTGGTGGAACTTTTTTAGCGCCCGTCGTCAGGATGTTATAACTATTTTTCCCTAGTGATACCTGTATATTGAGAGAATAGGAAGTATTAGGTAGATAAGAATAATGTATAATGCAGAGATGGATAATTAGGAGGGAGAGAGGGAAGATGATAATGTAGGCGGGAGGATTGGGTGAAGGACGCACTAGGAGTGAAGGGTTTGAAAATCCTCGAAGCAACAGCGTGTAGGAGGGAGGATATGTCCAGTGAATTTTGTGGCAGGACACAGTGTTGAGGCTGACTTTGTGGAGCAACAGAGGCATTGGTGCCTTGTTGTGGAGCAGAAGGACCAGAGGGGTGAACCTTTAATGGCTGCAGAGTGAAAATAAATACACTCTTATTTCTATTTCTGACCACCAAGAAATATATATGCAAAAGTTATGTGCTTGTTTGCCGTGTCTAATGAGCGAAAGTTACTAATTACCCCTAATTAGGAACGACTATTTGCTGAATATGAGAATTTGTCTGATATTCTCTGCAGGAATCATTTAGCATATTTGGAATATCGCCAGAGTCGGGGTGATGATTGTATATATTCTGAGTAAATTACGAGGCGAACTTGGCACGCTGGGAAAAGTGTCAACTGTATCATCAAGAATTCAGTGAAAAAATGTTCTATGAAATGTTGACCAATCGGTTAACTAAGACAAGAAAATTCAGCACGACCCATTAGCTGTGTTGCTTATGTGCTGGTCGTGGTTCGTTCTTTACGTGGGACTCTCGGCGGATAAAAACGTCAAATTATATCGAATATCAGTGTTTTCAGTCGTCCAGGTGATGTACTGTAGGTGAGTGAAATTTTCCTTCCAACTCCTCTCTCTCTCTCTCTCTCTCTCTCTCTCTCTCTCTCTCTCTCTCTCTCTCTCTCTCTCTCTCTTTGCATGACCGTCTATTCGTTTCTTAATCCCATTCTTCCCCTTCTCTCTCCCCCTTGTCTTTTTCTCTTTTTCTCTTTTTTCTCAATTATGGTTTGTTTACATTTCTGTTGGTCTCTGTCTCATCTCTCCCCCTCTCTTTCTCTCTCACTGAATGACTCTCTGTTTGTTTGTAAGTCCTATTCTTCCTTTTCCACCCTCTTCCCTCTCCCTCTTCCCTCCCCCCCACCTTTCTCTGTCTCTTATCTCCTTCATCACAGACGTTTCATCCCTTAGCTCTTCCCTTTCATACTGTTTTTATGTATAATTTAAACTGATTAAAAGATAAATTTATGCGTATTTTCCTCCATTAACTCTGTATTATATGCTGTTCCGGGTAGAGGTGTGGTAGGGTCTGTTGCCATATATGCTTACTTAAAGGCGGTGTTAAAAATATACCCCGAGTAGGTTCCTGGGTCCTGGTGTGTGAATGAAGAGTATTTTGTTTCAATTTTGTTTCCATTCTGAGGGAAATTGGTTGGAATAATGTTGAAGGAAGGGAAAAATAAAGACTTTGGTGAAAACGAAGGAATGTAATAGTGACACTTTTTTTTTCTTAATGAATGTAATGTGTTTTTATTTCTTCCTCTTGTATTCATCATCTTTCTTTCTTCCTTCCTCTTCTTCTTCTTCTTCTTCCCCTTTTTCTCTCTTCCTCCTTCTTATCATCAACCTCTCCTCTCCTCTCCTCACATTCTTCCTCTCCTCCTCATCATCCCTCTCTTACTCTTCCTCTCCTCCTCCTCCTCCATTATTTGTGACTCTTGACCTCTGCAACACCAACAGAATAGCGTAAACTATAATTCTGGCAACAACTGTATTTTGAATAAAGTATATTGTGTTGCAGAAATCGTGTCTGGATTGGGGATGGGTAAAAATATAATGAGATACCTGATGAAAAACACGAAACTTTCCACACGTATTGTTTTTATTTTCTCTATTATAAAAAAAAAATAAAAAAATGAAAAAAAAAATAAAAAAAAATAGAAAAAAAAATAAAAGCATATTCCGTATCCTTGATGTGATAAGGCAAAAAAGGTTAGGTTAGGTTAGGTAATCGTTAGGGTGGTTAATCTTCAGGTGAAATGAACTGCGTTGTCAAATACGATAACACAATGTCAAAATGAGCTTATTTTAGTGTCTGACCTTTGACCTTTTCAAGATCGTATATCGGTCATCACATCACAAAGGAAAACGAGATAAAAATAATTACACGTTTGATCAGATTAAGTTAAACAGACGCTCATGAAAAAAAAAAACTTACCCAATAGCGATGAATTTAGCAGGTGACTGTAATTAGTGTCAAAAGAAAGACGACAAAGAGAAAGTAAGAGAATAAAGATATAGAGAATAGCGAAAGGAGAAACATAAGGAATAACAATATATTCTCTTAATTAAAATAGACACAAATAAGACACGATAAATAAGAGTCAAATATATACTATGGGATTAAGTAAACAAGTACATAGAGAGAAAGGAAATTAACATGTGGATTAAACAGGTTTATTTTGTTTGTATTCTCCACTAAATATGAAACAAAAAGAAGTTAATTAAGAATTCCACTTTGCTTCAAGGCTTCATGACTATTCATTGTGCTCATAAAGTTGCTCTCTCGCTCTCAGGAAACTTTATATTATGGAAGAATGGAGACTAGTTAAATAGCTCCTCCTTACCCCGCCGTCTTATTGGGTGCTAGTTATAATGGGTACTAGTTATAATGGGTACTAGTCATAATGGGTACTAGTCATAATGGGTGCTAGTCATAATGGGTGCTTGTTATAATGGGTACTAGTTATAATGGGTACTAGTCATAATGGGTACTAGTTATAATGGGTACTAGTTATAATGGGTACTAGTTATAATGGGTACTAGTCATAATGGGTACTAGTCATAATGGGTGTTAGTCATAATGGGTACTAGTTATAATGGGTACTAGTTATAATGGGTACTAGTCATAATGGGTACTAGTCATAATGGGTACTAGTCATAATGGGTACTAGCTATAATGGGTACTAGTCATAATGGGTGCTTGTTATAATGGGTACTAGTCATAATGGGTACTAGCTATAATGGGTACAAGTCATAATGGGTGCTTGTTATAATGGGTACTAGTTATAATGGGTACTAGTTATAATGGGTACTAGTCATAATGGGTACTAGCTATAATGGGTACTAGTCATAATGGGTGCTTGTTATAATGGGTACTAGTCATAATGGGTACTAGTTATAATGGGTACTAGTTATAATGGGTACTAGTCATAATGGGTACTAGTCATAATGGGTACTAGTTATAATGGGTGAGTCCTAATATATGTCAGTCTTAGTGAATCCTAATCTTAATGGGTTCTAATTCTAATGTTTATGTTAGGTTAGGTTAAGAGTTGCTGGCCAGATTATACTGTTGGTCAGGAAAAGTATTGGCAACTCTGTTTTCACTTTTAGTCTAACATTGACATTGGCGATGGAACTCTCTCTCTCTCTCTCTCTCTCTCTCTCTCTCTCTCTCTCTCTCTCTCTCTCTCTCTCTCTCTCTCTCTCTCTCTCTCTTCCTTCTTTTCTTTATGATTTTCCAGGAATCCAAGGAGGCAGGGAGTGTTTCTAACAGACTCTTGAATAAAAGAACTCGACATTTCGCTTCCATTTCTGTCGGAAATCTGAACTGATGTTGGACTAGGTTTTGGAGGGCGTACGGGTGACAGTAGTGTGTGTGTGTGTGTGTGTGTGTGTGTGTGTGTGTGTGTGTGTGTGTGTGTGTGTGTGTGTGTGTGTGTGTGTGTGTGTGTGTGTGTGTGTGTGTGTGTGTGTGTTCATGACAGATATAGGTATTATGATCGCTTTCCACGGTTTCTACAATGGACTAATGTGTGTCTATATTACATTGCATTTACAAAGGTGTCTAGAACCATTTATATCATGATTACAATGGTGGGAAGATATGGCAGTGAAATCATGGTATCACTCTAACACTAAAACATGGTATCATTGTATCATTAAATCACTAAATCATTGTACCACTAGATTCCTCTCTCACTGTATCACTACACTACCAGGTATCACATTTCAAACAGGTACATAAAAAAATACAGGAAATTAGGGTAAAAAATTCTACTGTAATTATAAAGAAAAAATAATTATTCCACTAAATTAAGGAAAAATAAATCAAAGCCTTACTCACATATCACTATTATACATAAAAGACGAACATGTGATACGAAGGTTCGGCAGATTTCAATTAAAGCTTCGAACCCTAGTGAATAATTAGCTGTATGTCATTAGCTTTGAGGAGAGTCACATTACAGCCAGTTGACTGAACCGCTGCCAACTGTATTCAGAGTTCCGTCATTAAAGAAACTATCCAAGCTGTCAAATTTGTGATATTGAAAAGCGCTTCTGCATTTTTTTCTTCTTCTACTCAGATGGTGAGGGAGTGTGTACTTGACCTTCCGGTATGTGAGAAAGTGAATATTGATATTTTGGGAGGAATATTGTCTTAATTAACTGAGGTAGACATACATTCAGGAGGAAATAGGTTAGGTTAGGTTAGGTTACGTGAGGTGAGATGAGGTTAGAGAGAGGAAGGGGAGAGGTAAAGTGGACCTCTAGCCTGGACAAACAGATTTTACTCTCCCGGACAAAACTGCCGATGTGCCTGACAAGAACGAAGGAAAGAGTGAGATAGTAGAGACCAAGAGACCACTAGGATGGATCAAAGAGAGAGAATAGAGAACTTGGTGAGAAACACACACACACACACACACACACACACACACACACACACACACTTAATGCTCACATACATAGAGTGTGGGGAGGCGGAGGGAGAGAGTATGGGCGGTGGAGGTAGAGTGTGTGGGCGGTGGAGGTAGAGTGTGGGTGGCGAAGACAGAGAGTGTGGGTGGGAAAATAACACCTGGGGTATCTAACACGAGCGGGAGAGAAGGACAGACCAACACCAACGAGTGAATGATGTATAATACGAAACTCAGGTGAAGAACATTGAGAAACAAAAAACTACGATCAGAGAATAAAGACATAAAGAGACAAAGAAAAACCCGAAAATATGGAATAAGATAAAACATAATTAAACTTTTAGATATTGATAATAAAAACGAAGAGAAGAAGCAATATGGAAGAAAAGATAAAACTAAAACACGGGAAATAAAGAAAAAAAATCCGAAAATAAAGTCGTGAAAAATATATCAAATGAAACAGAGAAATTAAACGTTGCAGAGACAATAAATATATCAGAATTCAACGATAAAATAAGAACCACAATAAACAGAGAGTTACAGGAATGAAAATGAAAACGAAGGATTGGAGGAAGGTGTGAAAATAAGAATAATTATAAAGTTCGTAATTACAGAGGATTAGAGAAAGATTACGCAGGACGGAAGACATACGTTACCGGGATTATGACCCTCGTGGAGCCTTAAGGGGAGACTCTAAGCTTACCTGGAGCCTTAACGAGGAACTGCCGTCACGCGAAAAACTTTACCAGGGAAATGAAACCCAGGGATCATTATAACGTCACGATAGGACCTCCAGGATCATTATGACGTCACGATAGAACCTCCAGGATCATTATGACGTCACGATAGAACCTCCAGGATCATTATGACGTCACGATAGAACCTCCAGGATCATTATGACGTCACGATAGAACCTTAGGATTATTATGACGTAACGATAGAACCTCCAAGATCATTATGACGTCACGATAGAACCTTAGGATTATTATGACGTAACGATAGAACCTCCAAGATCATTATGACGTCACGATAGAACCTTAGGATTATTATGACGTAACGATAGAACCTCCAGGATCATTAGGACGTCACGATAGAACCCTCCAGGATCATTAGGACGTCACGATAGAACCCCCAGGATCATTATGACGTCACGATAGAACCTCCAGGATCATTATGACGGCACGATAGAACCTCCAGGATCATTAGGACGTCACGATAGAACCCCCAGGATCATTATGACGTCACGATAGAACCTCCAGGATCATTATGACGGCACGATAGAACCTCCAGGATCATTATGACGTCACGATAGAACCCCGAGATTATTATGACGTCACGATAAAACCTCGAGATTATTCTGGCTTTACGAGAAAGTTTCACCCCGTTGAGCCAGAAGGACTTACCTGGTACATCTCCCTCGCAAGCACCTCCTTCCTCACACACATCTCCTCCTCCTTCACACCTACCTCCTCCTCCCTCTCACACACACACACACACACACACACACACACACACACACACACACACACACACACACCTTCTATTATAGTGTTTGGTGACCATGTCTGCCCCTGTGAACGAAGGAGTTAGGAGTAAAAGCTGCTCACCACCTAGCGCTACAAAAAACCCGGGTCAGGAAAACAAGGAGAGACTTATTGTAATGACACAGCAGGATAGAGAGAGAGAGAGAGCTTAAAAATACAAGAGAAACCAGAATTACGAGAGCTTACATGAAGGAGCTTAAACTAGGTGAAAGAAACACTCAGAAATACCACATAACGAGTAAGACTTTAAGCTTAACACGACACCTTCCCCTGGTAAAAACAACTGAGTATTAGATAAAAAAAAAAAACTCAAGAGGGAGAAGGAAGGCGAGGATCTTCATCATTACCACAGAAGATACAACACGATTTACAACACTATCAACAACAACTTACAACAACAATACAACCCCTGGGGGATCTATGACGCAGTGTTGATAAAATATTCATCTGACATGGGGGGGGAAACACGCTTATTATTACCTCCACAATAGAAGCTTAAGCTGACAAGATAATCCCTAGGTAGTAATGAGAAAATCCTGGTGTCTGCAGCTGGCCCCGGAGGACAAGGCGCTGTGAATACCCACGACAAAAGATCAAAGACAAACCTTAGTGGGGAAGAGTCTAGGGTGTAGGTGGGGGGGAGGAGGACAGGTGGAATGAGGTCAGTCAGGTGGGGAGGAGGTCAGGTGGGGAGGGAGTCAAGTTGGGAGGAGGCCAGTAAGGGAGTGACTCAGAGTGTGTTTACATCAAGCTCAGGTAACAAGGTTCATCAACATCAATAACCAAAACTTTACCCTATGTACAAGGCTCAAGTTTGGTCATTAATGACGTGCAGAATAACCCAACATGTTGATAGTAAACTGAGCTGAGTCCTACGAGCACCTCAGTTCACAGGACAGCTCATTACCAACTCACTCGGGTTTCTACATACTTCCGTGGTACAAGCGTTCTATATTAAGGGGCTATATCAGGGTTTTAATGTTGGTTTGGTACTGTTTCTGGACGTTGTGTGTGTGTGTGTGTGTGTGTGTGTGTGTGTAAATAAGTCATTTATACACTTGTCTATCAGCCTAAAGACAGTGTAATATGAACTTTGTAACTTTGATACAACTTCTTGAATTAATGTTATTACGCTCAGGGAGGTAGAAATAAAAATCATAATAAAATCATTCGCTTCAGTCAGCACAGAACTAATCTTTATCGTCTTGATTAAACTTTGTCTATTCTCTTTTCCTATGTCTTTCGTTCGTCGTGGTCGTACATAAACACCTGTGATTCGTTTTCGCTCAGAACTTGTTAGAACAAAAAAGATTCTTTCCTCTCTAGTCGGCGAAGCGCTGTAGTAAACAATTAAGTTGGTGTTGCCTTTTACGGGAAGAAGCTGCCGCGGTGTTATTAACGTGAGAGTCGGAGCAGCCGGGCATCCCTAGGCTGTGTGTTGGGCAGAATGGTGATGAACGCGGGGATATTAGAACACGGAGATAGGGTGACTTGGAGACATTAGGACACAGGGATATAGAGACATAGGGAGCTAAGGAAAGGGGGTACATAGAGACACAAGGACATGGAGACAAAACCTCACGGGGACATCGGGACACGGGAGTTAGACATTAAGGCACAGAATCATGAAAAGACTTATTATCGAATCCCAAACTCTCACCCCTCATACGGTCACACCTCACCCCTCACCCCTTCCCTCTCACCCCTTACCTTTGACCTCTCAACCCTTACCTCTCACCCCTGACCCCTCACCCCGAACTCCGATATCAGGTCGAGATAACCAAACCATATATCAAATAATGACGTTTATTTTTTTTTCATAATACCTTTAAAAATATACATTAATTACAATTAGTAATTTACAGACATAAGAGTTATATATTTTCCAGATTTGAGGAATATTTGAGCAATTAATTCCCACGAGAAATTTAAAAGACCAATAAATCTCAAGTCCAGGAGCATTATAGGAAAATATTTTAATAAGTGGATAATAATAGTCATTACTAATATAAGCATGGTAAAATATCTTTAAAAATTAGGTTTCATTAGATAGAAATATGGCTCCGTTACTCCTCAAGGGGGTATGCGGTTCGGGTTTCAGTGAGTCGGAATTCGAATCGGGTTCAGGTTTCAAGGAGTCAAATTCGAATAGGGGACTCAGGAGTTTGGGTTTCAGGTTTAGGGAGTCGTATTCGAATCGGGGTTCATGTTTTAGGGAGTCGGAGTTTGAATCGGGGTTCAGAGTTTCGGGGTTCGAGTTTAAGGAAGTCGGATTCGAATCAGGATTCAGGGGTTCGGGGAACATGTTTCAGGGAGTCGGATTCGAATCGGGTTCAAGGGCGTTCGGGGTTAGGGTTTCAAGGAGTCAGATTCGAATCGGGTTCATGTTTCAGAGAGTCAGATTCGAATCAGGGTTCAGGTTTCAGAGAGTCAGATTCGAATCAGGGTTCAGGTTTCAGTCAGATTCGAATCAGGGTTCAGGTTTCAGTCAGATTCGAATCAGGGTTCAGGTTTTAGGAAGTCGGATTCGAATCAGGGTTCAGAGGTTCAATAGTTGGTTTTAGACGTGACCTGATGTGTATGTGTGTGGCTGTGATAACCATTGTGACCGATACGGGAAGCTTGTTAATGGAGCTGGTAATGGTACTGGAGGTAGGAGAACAATGGTAATAGTATTAGTAGTTAAAACATATATCATACACGCCACTATACCGTCAAGGCAGGTCAAATGGGTGACGTGATATATATATATAAACTAATCTACGATACTGTGTAATTACTTTACATACCCAATTTAGCAAACAACGAGAAGGTTATCATTTAAAAAAATAGCTGTATTGAATGTGTTGTATTCAATAATGTTTCATATCCACGATATTGCAGGTTTGGGAGAAAAAATCATTATTGTGATAAACTAAATATAATGTATTGTGTTGTATTTACTGGGGGACATAGACAACATTGTAAAATGAAATAGTCTATCGTTGGGAAAAGCTGAATATAATGTAATCCAGCGCCGAATACTTTCATTGTATAAACACAGTTGTAAGTAGAGCGAGAGATTGTCCACGTGAAGAGCTGCTGAATATATTGTGTTGTATTATTGTACCTATTGCGTGGACAATGTTGCAAATAGAAAATGAAATTATCACTTTAAAAACCTGAATAAATAATACCGTGTGCTATTATTGCATCGCATAGGCAATATTGCAAGTGGAAAATGAGATTAATATTATGAAAAGATGAAATGATTCTATTGTGTTCTATTTAGTGTATCGAATAAAGCCATATTGAAAGTAGAAACCCGTACAGTCATTGCAAAAAAAAAATATCCATAATGCAATGTGTTATATTGTACAGGCAGAATTTCAGAGACAGTAGAGGTGTCGTTAGTGTAGATAGGTGAGTGTAGACGGGAATTGGACAGAAGAGTGGCATTTCAGTGATGTGTAATGAGGTTAATGTATCAGAGAGAGAGAGAGAGAGAAAGAGAGAGAGAGAGAGAAAGAGAAAGAGAGAGAGAGAGAGAGATTAAAGTGGAACAGATAAATACAAACCTCGTCTAATCTGTGTCGAGGGAGAGATGAGCTATCCAGCATCACCTGAAGATTACCTGTTGATTAAAACTTTCCACTGGATATTTACAATTCTCTCTGTGTCATTATGAAGTTGAAAAACGTATAGTGAGTCACTTTTACACTTGCGAAAAAATGGAAAAGTTCCCCTGACAACTTTTCACTGTATAGACCATGTAGGTTAGATTGGACTGGAGTTCATATACCTGTTTATATATAATTTTATACTGAATTATAGAATGTAGTTAATTACCTTTTAGAAGCATAAAGTCACAAACCTCCACAATCACAAGTTCATCGTATCAGGAATAAATACTTTTGACTTATATTTTGACATCGCTTAGAATTCGTATTGACTTATGCATTTGTGTTATTCTGAGATGATGAACTTTGAATGTTATCTGAATTCAAATGGTCAATCTCCGCATTAAACTGATTATGAATAGTTTAACACATTTCACAGGTTTCACCTTTACGACCAAAATTAGGTTAGGTTTGGTTAGGTTAGGTTAGCCTTAGGTTAGGTTAGGTTTGGTTAGGTTAGGTTAGACGACCTTGAGAACAAACTGGGATGCTTGGTTGCTTTCCGTTGCCTTGATGTTATAATTATACAAGCGAGCTCTGAGAATACGAAGGCGAGCACAGTCAGCCTAATGACCCAAGTACAGTATAAAAGAGAGTGAGAAAGAAGGAAGGAGATAGTGAGACAGTGAGAGAAGATAGGGAGAGAAGGAATAAAAGGAGAAAGTAAGAGAAAGAGCAAGGGAGAAGGAAGTGATAGAGACAGAAAATATGGGTAGAGAGAGAGAGAGAGAGAGAGAGAGAGAGAGAGAGAGAGAGAGAGAGAGAGAGAGAGAGAGAGAGAGAGACTACAGAACGTAACAGCTTCATTTTCACGTCTTCAAAACATTAATGGAACTTATACACTGAAATCTTTACCTCACTCCCACCAGTTTCCTCTCACTTTTTTGCCTAATTTTTTCCTCTATGAATGGCTCGTTAAGTTGGTGCCTCGCAGAACGCCTTTGTCCTACATGGCTGTTACTTTATCAAGCTCTTTAATGTATTCCCGTCAAGGTAATGCAGCCGGGTGTGGGGTTATGACTCGCCCACATAGTCGCTAGGATTTTTTATTTTTTGTAATATTTTCTACACTGAAGAAAATTCGGTGGTTCTTCTATCACTAATAATGGTGAGGATGTTTAGGTAATAATGTTGAGGATGTTTAGGTAGCAGGTGTATAAACATTCATCCATACACACGTCAGCTTAAATAATGACCCTCGGCCATTGCAATATTTTTTCTTATTCTTTGCCACGTTGGATGCCATTATCGGACATGGGTTTGTTTTCTCAGTATCAAAGTAACTGATGGACGGACGTATGTTGAAAGCTAATTGATGCTGTGTGATAATAATACCAAAGCATCCAAAAGTTGTTAAAGCAAGTTAGGAAGAGGAAGGGTATTTATAAATATTCTCGTCGTAGAAAGAGCTAAAAGTCTAAATACATTTGAACCGTGAACAAGCTTTATCGGTGACCATACAACACACTGGCAGTCATTTTTACTCCTAACTATATCCAAAAAATAATCAATACATATTTTGGTTAGATTAGGTTAGGTTAGGTTTGGTTAATTAGCTGAGAACTACAAAAAATCATTAAACTTCACATCGAACCTAACCTAACCTAATAACAATAATAACAATAATAATACTAATACTAATACTACTACTACTAATAATAATAATATATAATAATAATAGAAATAATAACAGCAATAATAATAAGTAATAATAACAGTAATAATAATAACAGCCAAAGAGCAATACTGAAATACCAATAACAAAGAGTGTGTGTGTGTGTGTGTGTGTGTGTGTGTGT
>NW_024736071.1:15980270-16037770 GCF_018991925.1 Homarus americanus
TGAAAGAAATAACTTGAATTGAATTAATATTATGCAATTGTTGGATGCATGTTAAACAAGTGGCCCCCCAAAAATAATGGTGGAAAATATTACATCATCGCTAAACTGAATAATGAATAACCAAAATGAGTAATATTATCATTAAATGAATACTTGATTTGTGTTAGATTATTATTAGATGTATATTAATTGACTGAAAACAAAAAATATTTATAGTTTTACGTATATGCTATATCAGTTTTGGCGTGAATAATAAATGAATGACACAAACAAACATCAATGAATAAACACTTCACTATCGTTAACCTGTATAACGAACCAATTAAATAAGAGAAAAAATGTCATATCGTTGAACCTGTATCGCATTATCACCAGCGTAAAAAAAAAAAAAAAATATCACGTGTTTACACAAGGTGGCGTGAAAAAAATTACAGGACTAACAAATACTCGGACATTTAAACCCCCTAAAAATAGTCTTTCTAATGTCTATGACAACAAAGGCGAAGGTTAGAGTTAGACAATGAGTTTAATTCATGATACTCGGGGAAAAAATACAGCAAATTAAACAGGGTGAAAATGAGGAGATGTAAAAAATTAATAATGCCCCTTGAATGAGAGTCAGAGAGAGAGAGAGAGAGAGAGAGAAGAGAGAATTACCACGAGAGAGTGAGAGAGAGACAGAGCCACCTACCATTCACCAATTAGCACCACCACAAGAGGGCCAGCCGTCCATACCATAAGCCTCACGCATCATTTAACAAAGATAATAGTGTCACGCCTACCAGCACCATAAGTTCCTCCACGGACAGTACAGAAAAGTGGAATGTGAGAACAAGTCTTAACTGTCTCCCACGTCCAAAAGATGACGATCAAACGTGGAGGTGAAATTCCACTGAGAGTCTATCATTGTGTGCTATCGTCCCCCGTAAAGATGAAATAGCCTTCTAAATGTATCTAATCGATTGAAATACAAATTCTAAGCTTTTGTTCACTCAGATCATAGGATGTTTAGTTTGACATATAACTCTTTGAGGACGATAATTCAGGGGGTACTATATTCTGTACTTAAGCTATCGTCCTTCACGGAGTTAAGGACGATAGCGAGGCCCAACACTAATGCACATTGGTTGTACTCAACTGACCACACTTAAATGCGGCTTTAGACTACTCAACATTTAATACTAGTCGATGCTGAATTTGCCGAGAGAGAGCTTTCTTGTTTACACTGGACTCGCTTCCTTTCTCCCTCTTTTGAATACATCTGGAATTGGTTCAAAATGATTATTTGTTTACCCATATTCAAGTCAAGTTGTTTGCTTTGTAATGTTTGTTTTGCAGTTGAGAATCTAAATAATAAATAACAAATAAAATGATATATATATATATATATCCTTCACTCAGGTTGCTGGAACTCTTAGCTTAATTAGTAAGAGGTAAACTACAGCCAAGACAAACATCCTCACGTATAGTTGTGTTTCATTACTCACTGAACGTTTGGGATTATATTGTAGGACCAGTCTCGTGAGTTTGGTTAGAATGGGTTCATGTATATTGTCTTGGCATTCAAAGCACACAAGAGTTATCACTGTTCTTTAATGGATTGTTTAACCTTTTGAGTGTGATAATGTAACCCCCTCCCATAAGTGCTGTGGTTTCGTAGTAGAGGGAATAAGTCATTGTATTCTAAAGGTTAAAAACATTGTACTTAAAGGAGTTTGTTCATTGCACTCAAGAGGGAATAAATCATTGTATTCTAAAGGTTAAAAACATTGTACTTAAAGGAGTTTGTTCATTGCACTCAAGAGGTTTAGTAATCGTGCTTAAGAGGCAGTGATATTTTCATCATTACTCTTACTCACAATAATATAAAGGTTTAAGTCATTGTACTCAAGAGGTAAAGATATCACAATCTCTTTGTTAATGCATTGTACTCCAACGGTTGTCATCATACTCAAAGGAATAAGATACTCTACTGGATGGGCGTATTAGTTGTCATTAAGTGCTAATAAGCCGTATTTAAGGGGGCAAGAGGTAAACATTATGGTAATCATCAACAAACATTACATGTAAACATTCTTCTATTTATCATCAAACACTGGCGCTTGGTTTTCTAGTGCCCATATTGATTAATGTTATTGTGTTTTACGGTGTATAATCCTTACCTGTGCACAGAGGCGACGTAAAAACTTCATCAAACAGTGTCTCGTGTTATTGTGTGGAGCTGTTTCTGTCGTCTTGTACTGAATACACGCCGGTAAGCCTTCGTCCGCTGTCACAATACGATAGTAGTTACTTCATTCTTATAAGGCCTTGTTAAAATGGGTTTATACACTAAGCGATACAAAGGTCTTCATTAGGGTCGAAAGTATCCTATTGAACGGAGTAAATTTAGAGACAAAAAGTTAATCCACGAAGAATGAAATCGAAATTGCAGAGAGGATGAGGAGAACGGGCGAAAAAAGAAAAACAAAATTCGTCTCTGTCAGCCGCAGAGGATCATCAAGAAGGGAATGACATCCACAACAGAAGCCTCACAACAGCCGGGAGTCCACAGTGAGGTTCCCCTCCTCCCCCCTACCAGATGGCCCCGGGAAACGCCCAGATTGGGTCACCGACATCCCGTGGGAGGTCGCCGGCAGACAGCTGGTGCAGGATTATTGTTGCGTCTTATCCCTCAGTGAAAAATTTTTTCTGCAGAAGTTAGACACGCCAAGTGGTGCTGAGCTGCCCCAGAGAGCATTAAGTACGCAGCATCTCCACCACCAGCGTCGTCTCGAGTCGATAAAATCTGAGGTTCACAGAGTCCCTAGCGTAAAGTGTGTTAAACTTTAAGTTCTAAAATAAGAGATTATTTATCTAGGCCTACCTGTAGGTCTACTCTCTCTCTCTCTCTGTATATATATATATATATATATATATATATATATATATATATATATATATATATATATATATATATATATATATATATATATATATATATATATATATATGTGTGTCTTAATTGCAAGCTTCTTACTGGCCATTAACGATCAGTAGATCATAAAAGTACATATACAAAATAGTTTCATGTAAAAACGTAACCTAACCTAGACCTACTTTAAGTATAATTTTACTATCTTGTGATAGCAAAAGACGCCTTAAATGAAGCAGAGTGAATTTTACCATATACTGATTAATTTCCATTGAGTTCCAGCAATAAAAACAAGAAATTATCCCTTTGGCAAGAATTCCGTTGCAGTTTCAGTCTTAATCGGTGATTTTCTGTGTTTAGCGTGACATGTGACTCCCGACGAATCAGATTGATAAACACTGGGAACAATGTCTGTCGCTTGATACAGGTTAACTCGACAGTTCGGACTGTACAACTGTAATGTTTCATGACCCACTGACCCACAAACACGAACTCTGGGACCGGTGCCAGGGCAAGTTTTAAAATATCAAAGTGTTTTATATACTTATCTATGTGCTTGTGTGGGTTTATGATACTAATTCACCAACTCAATGCGCAAAGGTTACATAGATATACCTACAATATACATACAGTATTCACATACATACAGACAAACATACACAGTGTATGCAGAAATGCGTCTTCACATAAGACTGTGAATATCGTGCCAACATTTCCTCTGCCCACATGTGACGGCGCCGAGCACGCCAGGGAACTGTAGAATAATGCATACAAAGCCCCGAACTTGTGTGATGTTTTGCTCTTGTTTCTTATATGACCGCTGCAAATTTTTTTCTAAAGGAACCATTGCCTCCATTTGCTTTTTTTATGAGGGTGATCATTGTGGTGTTGAGAGTCAGGCTGAATAAATTAATCCGAGCACTGTAATGTGTTAAGCAACGCGAGAAAAGATTCATAAGATAGGAGACGATTTGCTGTGTAAACCTGAGGTCATTCATTAATATGCAGAATAATTTTATATTTCATCTGCTTCTTTTTTATCATTATTATCCTGAATTCTTCTTGTTCTTGTTCTTATTCTTCTTCTTCGTCAACTTTTTCCTCTACTTCTTGCTGTTCATTAACTTTTTTCATCATCTCGTTCTTCCTAAACTTTACTTATACTTCTTATAAAAGTCCTGCTTAACTTTTTTTATACATTACTCTTATATTTTTATCTCCTTAAATATTCCTCATACTTCAACTTTATTCTTCGTCCTCTTCCCTTTCTTGTTCCCTTGAATTATTATATTATTCTTGTTTTTTCCCTCTTTATTCCTTATTATTTATTCTGATATCTATTCTTTAATTTTTCCTCAAGAATTTTTTTTTAGCATATTTCATCGGAGTAAAATATTAATAATTGTGAATGAATGAACAAAAAAATGTATCTTATTTAAGTCATTACCTATTTGGTCAGGTAGTATAAGCGTTATTTTAGCTTCCAGACAGAACATGATGACGCGGGTTACTTACTGACATAATCATCTTGTCCAGGATAGCGTGAAAGGACGTCATTGGTGTGTGCAGCTGTGGTGGTCTGTGCTGAACACCACACTGTGTTGATTGTGAGCACCAAGCTGAGCACCGTCACCCCCACACCCTCCATCAACCCCCACACACCACCACATACCCCACACTTGCCCATCATGTTCTTTTATACGGCAGTTTTAACCTGTTAGAGAATATAATTTTTCTACACTATCATGTGTGTGAATGTTTTGTTTCTCTATAGTATTTCCACTTTTATTCCTGTTGTTATATATAAATATTTTGTATGGACAATATTTACACCAACCTCTACAGTTCTTTTTTTTATTAATATTAATATTATTCAGTAACAGTTTATATTGTGTGCTGAGGAAACTTTGATCATAGTGATACAGGCTCTACACTTGTGGTCATTCATGGAGTTACAACCACTACGAGCCACATCAGGTAAGAGGAACAGGCCGGGTGAGGGTGGGCTACCTGAGGCAGCATGAGAGGAACGCACCAGGTCACACGACCCTTCTCACACGGTAGTCAGGCGAGGACTGAAGCCGCCCACACGCACGACCTCCAGCCTGGGACTGTCCGCAGGATGGTCTCTACCATAGGACGCGCATGCGCCCACATGACACCCTTTCGTACCACCAGTCTTATTGATATTAACAGAGAACTCCTATATATATTACATTATTATTTAAGACACAATGTACTAAAAGTCTTATAAACGATCTCTACATCTTATAGCAAGAGCTTTATAGTTACTAACATACTATTAATACAAGAACCTTAGAACTATTACTCTGAGGGTCCTGTATATTATTAATGAATATAGAAAGCATCATTAAACAGTCCAGCAATATTACGCTGAGCTTAATAGATTCATTGGTAAAATTAATGTTTTTTACCCGACGAACTTACTGACATTAAATAAGGAGTCCCCACCTAGTTATATTAGGGTGTATTTTGTTATTCATGATCATTTTCAGACGCTGGCATGACGGCCGCCACTACACGAGTCTCCGTTACTTACTCACACTCGCTCATCAAAAGCAATTGTAATTAATGTTACAGGTGCGAATAACTCTCGTAATAAAACGGATATGATCATTGTTTTTTTATTTACGCTTCGAGTTGCCGTAGTTTATTGCCCACCTCACTTCTCCCTTCTCTCTTTTATGTCATGTTGTGTAAATCACTTTATACAGACTAACCAAACACATTATAAAGGTCCAGGAGAAATAATTAAAAGCAACACTTCCGTCCATTTTTCAGTGAGCTTGACAACTTAATACGTAGACCAGTTCATCAACTTCTCGTGTGCCTTAAACTTAACCACAGAGTGTTGTACCTGACCCAAACTTTAAGGAATTATGTAAAACAAGGGGGAGTAATTCTCCCCAAGTATAAAGGTTGTTGTGTGGAGCTTGTGTAACTAATGGGCGGCGTCCTCCCTGCCATCTTGACACGGTGGAAGTCCATTCTATTATCTTGTTGTGTTCAGGGATCCGGTGTAACGATGGCACAGCTGGTTTATCCGTCCTAAAGAACCTTGATGTCCTTCTACTGTCCTCGAGCGTCCATCGAGTCTCCTCTCAGCCGACCCATTACTCCCTGAGTCCTGATTTCACCTGAGAGACGTTCTAAGGCTTCATAGATAACCCTTGACATCCTGCCAGCCTTGTCAAGGACTCCTCATGTCCTCCCTCTTCTCCTGCCACTGTGAGTTCGTGGGTTCACTGAAGGGGAAGAGTTTCTCTCAACTGCGCCAGGACTTCCTCGACACCCTCGTCTGAGTCTCACCGTGAGCCAGTCTCGGTAATTTACTGACGTTTACCTTGAGACTCCCAGTTTCATTATCTACTTGGGAAGGCTAATGACTTACGACTAATTACCCGTTTCCATTAATAAAAGTCAGGGAGCAAAAATACTACGAGTCATGATGCTGTTTCCCGGGAACAGTCATTAAGGCGCGTCTGGGTGATCAAAAGCCCTGACCACATCTTAAAGAAGTAGAAATAGAGAGTCTTCGGGGTGTGACTTAACCTAAAAGCTCTATCACTGCCTCAGCTTTGTATCCGTCATTGATTTTTCGTGAGTGTTGTCTGGTTCACCCCAGGACACAGCCGGCTGTACCCAGGAAGGTTATGGCGGTGCAGCTGCTTGAAGGAAGGAGGAAAAGTGATGGCGGTGTAGCTGCCTGAAGGAAGGAGGGAAGGTGATTGTGGTGCAGCTGCCTGGAGAAGGGAGGTAAGGTGATGGTGGTGCAGCTGCCTGAAGGACGGAGGGAAGGAGGGAAAGTGATGGTTGTGCAGCTGCCTGAAGGAGGGAAGGAAGGCTCTTTAGTTGCTGGGGAGGAACGCCGGCTGTCTGCTTTCCTGAATCTGCCTGACTGGGTAGCAAATGACATTAGTTTAAGAGGATGGGGTGAGGGATAATTAGAGAGAGCGAGAGACAGAGAAAGCCAGAGAGATAAAGAGAGTAAGACAGAGATTCCGACAAGCAGAGAAAGATAGAGAGTGAGAAACAGAGATTCACACAGAAAAAAAGAGAAAAAAAAGAGACTTAGAGATTCAGAAAGAGATAGATATATTAGATAAAAAGTGAGAGAAAAAGAGAGAGAGAGGCGGATAGAAAGAATGAGATAGAATCAGGATAGAGAAAGGGAGATAACGAGGTTTCATTTGTCTCTGTGGATATTACATATATAATCAAAAGGTAAACTTATCTGTGAGGGGAACCAGACCTTGGCGTGTCAGGTGTTGTTATATTTACCCGAACAAGTTTCAGGAAGGGGAGGACATGGCGTTGTCACAGGACCAATTTCACTGAAGCTATGTTGTAGAGGTCACAGTACCTAGACCTTGATACGCTGGGATTCTGTCTGTCTTACCTAATTATTTCTCACTGTTGGATGGCAGCTGACTGTTCCCTACCTTAAGCCGTGTTTTGTTATATGTGAAATAATGAAAAAGTTTGGATTATTGCCTATTATTAATGCACGAGTAGGTGGGGTTAGGTTAGGGTATGTTAGGTGCCTCCAGAGCTTGGTGAACTGCGGGTGCCCAAGGAGAGAACCAACGACCCTTAGGTTAACTTAAGGTTATTGTTATTAATGCAAATTTCAATTACCTTGAATGTGAGTTCGGCACGACTTACGGTCCTCGTACGAAACGACCAACTGTGTGCGATATGACCCGTGAATAAAGCGCTGTGTGTATGAACCAGCCTCTTAGACGTTTGGGAGCGTAAATCTGTTTCTAACCATAAAATTATGTAAGATTATGAAACCGGTATTTTCTCGAAATTCCTGAAAGTTTCAAAAATTTCAAGTAATTACTGTTTCACTCAGGGACTTAACGAAATTGCTAAAATATTTAAGGATTTCATGAAATTACTAAAATATTATCATTATTTATACATGGTCTTACTGAATGGCTTTAAACAATTGGTTGAGTCTACCATATTTATGCTGCGCTTCCTAATACATTTTTATGAAAAATTTTATAGGAGTAAAGCGGGATGGAAGGTTAATCTAATTGTGCGTTTTTTTTCCAGGAGGTGAAAGTTAACAGCTTCTCGAGGGACCACAACGCCTCACAACACAACACACTTCAGGTATGTCCGAGTCAATACGAGGCTTTGAGGACCATAACGACGTAAGCGTCACCTAGAACTATCACATTAAGTTCAACAGATATAGTGAGTTCCATTTTCCATAATAACACCGTTTTATGGCGTTTTATGGCGCTTACAAAGTTATGGCCCACGGAGACCCATTTTACACGTCATTAATATTATTGAGTAACATTCATTTCGACAAAGGAAACTCAAGGTAAGAGAGACAACTTATACCTGATGTTTCGTCTCAAAGGACATTTTATCGTGTTTATTTTAGTTCGTAAATAATCAATGGATACAGTTCAGGATCAATGCTGTGGTAGGAATGTATTATTAGTTGAGGATGAAAAAACAACACAAAAATTCTCACAATTTCCAATAAACAATTTTTTTTTTAGCTTCAGTAGAATTAAATATCAAGGTTTTATTTTACGTTTGTCATCTCTCCTGTGCCGCTCCACTGTCAGAATTACCATTTTTTATAAGTTTTTGAATTGTGTTTTCATCAAAGCTCTGAATATTTTTTTCCCGGCAACCTCGATAAAACTTTGTGTGAGTGTTAATGTAAATTGAACTTAAACCTTCAATTTTAATTTTGATACTTTCTCACATAGGAATTTAACCTCTTTATTTTGGCTTTTTTTAATGGCGTTCTTCTTATTTTTTTTTATTATTATTTATGGGAAGCATTGTTCACCAGATGTAAACCAATCACATATGTTGTATGACCCACAACTACAGGAAGTAAATTGGGCTCATACTGTACTGTATATTTATTGTATATTCGATAAGGTTGACTCTCCACAAGACACCGCACCGGAGATCAGCTTATCAAAACTTAGTGGTAATGTAATGTCCAGTGTAGTGTGAACTGTGTACAAGACTATCCGGTAACATTATGGGAATTTGTGGGGAGTATCGGATTACTTCATAAGGATCACCTGAAGATTAGTCATCCCCCCAGCTAATTTCACTTCATTAAACACACTAACTCTACATAGGGGGTTAGGTTAGGTAATGTTAAGTTAGGTTAGGGATGGTTGTCTGCTATATTCTATTAAGCTGAATGTTTTATGATCAGATAAATACGTAAACCTTCACACAAACTGTTCATTATACTGTAAACTGTTATCACGTTCTTACTTGAAAAAAAAAATCACACTGTACTTACCGATGTCTCCCTCCGACGTTTAGAATTTTACTTCATTTTCTATTAATTTTATGTAAATACCAAGTAATTTAATTAATTCATAACTGTGGAGTTTTACAATGGGTCCTCGTCACCACCACTGTTTTATTCAATTGTTGGTGGTCGTGTTTATTTTATGGTATTAATTTATGAATTTATGATGAGGTTTACAAAATAACAGTCTCTCCTTTAACCATTGAGGAGTCTCCATTTTCTATCATATTTCTCAAGTACTACTAATTTTCCCCACTCATTTATGCCCCGAAAGATTTTGACACCGATTATGATACCGATTTTGGTACCCTCGGTCTCTCTTCCAAAGGGAGGGGGGGACTATTACAAAGGCCAGTTTCTGTACGTGACAAACGACTGGATACAAATTTTGGTTTAGCAAGACTAACATGAATTTTGTCAGTAGGTGAAAGGTGAACTGCCATTGAATAAAAGTGTTGAATATTTTTGGAACAATTATACATTCGCTTTATGTGATGATTAAAGCAATTTCTGTTATATTTTTTAAAGTGAATTCATAAACATAATTTTGCATGATAATTATATTCAAACTCGATGTTTCTTTCTCATTTCTTTCTTCATTAAATCAAACAGCATTCGTCCTTGTGTGTATGAGGAAGCTGTCATTAAATCCCCGTTTCTTGGTAGATGTAGACTTTGTTTCCTTGATTTATGATGATACTTGACAACTGAGGAACATACTGAAGGCTGGTTCTTGAGACGCTGTGAGGCAGAGTTGGTTCAGTAATTACCATAACTATTGCTCTGTTGTGTCACTGGTGGTCATTATAGTACTTAGCTATAATGAAGGAACATAGAACTCAGCCTGATGGTACGTCACACAATCTCTGTTACATATTTGCAGTTCTTCATTAGTCTCTCTCTTGATGTTATGTAGATTTGAATTGATTTTTTGTTGAGCTGTGACACTGAGAGAGAACTAAGGGGTATGATTTATATTTGATGAGTAAAGTAATTTCACGTATATAGTGTGTGTGTGTGTGTGTGTGTGTGTGTGTGTGTGTGTAAAACAGTTACGATACACCGACTATCAAACACTCACAACCAAAGTACTTCCTGTCTACTTGTGGCTGATTTTTTTAAGAATAAATAAAGAACTTACGCAATAATATTTGATGTCCAATTAGTGTCTCAAATAGCTGGGAATACATACTTTAAGACCTTGACTTTAAATAATTCTCTGTCTTCAAGCGGTACAGTTCCCCTCCCCTCCCCTCCCCTCCCGCTTCATCTCCAAGTCTCCCTTCCCAGCATTTACTTCAGTCTTCCCCCAATCATCATCACTACTAACTTTTAACTCGACTGAGAACCGTGAAATCACCAATTCACAAACAAACATAATTACTGATCTAACAATACCCATTCAGTCCACTGGAGTCTGACACACACACATTACTTGGCCTCAGACCCTGACTTAACACTAAAGATTCGCTGGTCTTTTCTGCATTGCCATTCTCTGTCCATCCTAATGAGAGGGAGGACAAAAATGCCTTGACTTATGGGATGTTACAGCTAGAGGGAGAAGCCTGAGGGTTCTTACGGTAATATATTGTAAGGGGAAAGAGAGAGGGAGGAAGGAAGGGAGGTAGGGAGGCAGGGGGTGAGGCAGGGGAAACTGGAGGAGACAAGTCATTTCTCACACGGTTCTATACGCTGTATCCCACAATGTTACGCGGGTTTATTCAGCATAACAGAGTGTTAAACAATTCAGTGTAGATATATACCGTATCTCACAGCAACAGCAACAGCACACAGCACCACACAGTATCTCACAGCACCACACAGGATCACACAGAATCAAGTTTCACCACAGCATTAACACAACACTATACAGCATCAAGTTCCGCATCACATATCCCAGCATTACGCAGCAGACTACTTCGTACACTACCATCTTGTGTAATGGTACTCAAGCTATTAATCTCTTGAGTACGATGTCTTAATCCCTTGAGCACGATTACTTAATTTGACTGAAGGGGCTAATTCATTGTACTCAGGAGGTTAGCATCATACTCAAGGGGTTAAGATGTCTTACTCACTGGATTGGCTCATCGTTCTTAAGGGTTTGTGCTCTCAGATGGTCACCAATCACCCTAAAACCACCAACGACCTCAATTTCGAAACACACAAACCTCATAAATCAGGGTTGTAATCCGTTTTCTTTAATATAATTTTAATAGACTATCAATAAAAAAGTTTCATATACAAAGGATTTAAAGCACAAACGCACATCACTAATATTAAACCCCTTGAGTACGATGACTTAAACCCCTTTTGAGTCCTAGAGGGCCCCAGTCATCGTACTCAAGGGATAAACAATGGCTAGAGAGTATTAGCCTTAACAGAGTGAACAGCCTCTCGTAAAACAAGCAACAAGGCTGATTTATTGTTGACAGTGATGGATACTCGAGGTAAACCTGATTGTGTGTTTACCTTCCGTTTAAATTTTCTGGTAGAGACGTGTATAGGAATAGCCAGTTCTTGTGGTGGATTCTGTTTACATTATGAAGGACTTCTGAAATGGGTTTTAGTTCACCTTGACCCCATTCATAATAGTTCCCCGTCTAACCTAACTTAACCAATCCTAATTTAACCTAACTTAACCTAACCTATTAGTTCCCAGTCAAACCTAAATTAACTTAAACCAATTTACTTTAACCTAACCTATCCTATTCTAACCTAACTTAACCTAATTTGAGGTAACAATCTAATCTACCTTAGTCTTACCTAATTTAATCTACCTTAACCTAATCTAACCTAACCACATCAAAATTACCACAAACTTAACTTAACTTTAACCTATCCTAATCAAACTTAACCGAACCTTTTGAGGAACAGTTTCAATTGGCCTTAGTTCTGATGTATTCCAGTTTAATGCATCAAATCCCAATAGGTTTCAAGAGTTTATAGATTTGACACCTAAAGGAAGGAAAGTTAATGTACACAGTAAGTCACATATAGCCAAGAAATACGGTATCCTTGTGAGCCAATATTCAGACACTAAACAAAGGTACGATAATGTTTCTGAATTCAAACAAAGGAAGAAATTTTGCACCAAGAAACAACCTGAATTGACTCGATATGTCAATTGAGTCAATAATATCTGCAGCGTCTTGTTACGTTATATTAAGCCATCGTACTCAAAGGATTAAGCCATCGTACTCAAGGGATCAAACCATCGTACTCAATGGATTTACCTCTCGTATTCAAAGGCTCAAACCATCGTACTAAAAGAGGTTAAAATCATCACTCTTATAAACCTGAGCCTCACATCACTTAATTTCTTCCTCTGATCCTAATTTCCACATTAAAAAGGTGAGTTGATGTCCTACCTACCTCTCCATTACCCACCGATACTGGACACAGGAGGTGGTAGGTTCGTCGTCCCCCCAGCAGCCACTCCATCAGCGTCACCCTCCTCTTCCCCAGCCACTACACTACACTCACTGTAAACCTTTGAACTGAGTGGAATCACAAAATTTGCTTAATGCCTTTGACGTGTGCATGAATATTCTTTGTGCATGAATTTTTATGAGCGAACGCTGGCGTGATTGTCAGTTTTATGTGTGTGTGTGTGTGTGTGTGTGTGTGTGTGTGTGTGTGTGTGTGTGTGTGTGTGTGTGTTAATATTCGTGTGAGTGTGTGTACAGTATATGTCTGTGTATAAGCTCCAATATTTACATACCTGTGAAAAGTTAGTAATTTTCATATTATAAATTAACCTGTTTTTACCTCCTTGAGTTTCAACATGTTGTGTCATGTTCAAGGTTGTATGCAAATACCTGAAATACTTAGTAAATGCTTTTAGTGGGACTTGTTACCTTACTCTCTTTCTGTTTATGCTTCTCTTTCTTTCTCTCTTAATGTTTCTTTCTTTCTCTTAATCTTTCTCTCTCTGTATCTTTCATTCCATTTCTTTCTCTGATTCTCATCTCTTTCGTTCCGTCTCTAATTTTCCTCCTCTCTCTCTCTCTCTCTCTCTCTCTCTCTCTCTCTCTCTGTTTTCTATCTAACTTTTATTTTCTTTCTCTCTCACTTTCTATTCCTTTCTCCCTCCTTCACCTATTCTCCATCACATCAAGGAGGCCGTTAATGAGCGTCTTGAGATGTGTAAAGGTGTAGAAGACCATGAAACCCGAGGCTTCTATATAGACTAATTGATTACCTATAGAAGTATATTACCAGGGAAGTTAAGGCTTGGTACACAGTCTTTCTTTCTTTCTTTCTTTCTTTCTTATTCTCACTCACCAGTAGGAGGATCCATTTAATGAAAGCTAAGAATCCAACTCCCTTGAGGGCAATTTATAACAATTTGGTTGTCAGGTGTGAGAAGACTAGAGATAGAAGAAGGAGGAGGAGGGAGAGGAGAAGAAGGAGGAAGAGAAGAAGAAGAAACGAAGGAGGAGGAGGAGGAGGAGGAGGAGGAGGAGGAGGAGGAGATTAAACTAACTCTAGGAACAACATGTACTTTACAAAATCACCTTAGAATTTAGAATCGAATACACAAATACAGATAACACTGCTTTACGTTAATGGTACTCCCCCTTCCCGTGTGGCGCCACTTGTACCACTTTACGTATATCTAAGCTAGAGTCTTAGTGTAATTTTGATGCCATTTTGTACATTATTTCTGTTCTCAGCGTAAAATCATTAAGTTAGGTGTGTTGCTAAATTTTTACCTTTTGAGAATCTGAACCCAAAGGCTTTATGAGGAAAGGTATGCAAACAAGAGAGATGCAAACAAGAGAGATGCAAACAAGAGAGATTGAGGTGAAGTTATAAGACTTTAAGATTATAATACTTTCATCTGTATTACCAGGTGTTTAGATAATGTGTTGTAATATCATGTATAATATTCTTCAGTTATTGGATATGTTAAATACGTTTTTTTTCCAATATACTGTTTTTTCTATTATTATTATTATTATTATTATTATTATTATTATTATTATTATTATTATTATAATTATTATTATTATTATTATTATTATTATTATTATTAAATATTGTTCCTATTATGATTGTTGTTGTTGTTGTTGTTATTCTTTCTATGATGTTATAGCAGTAATGACAGTAACATTAGTGGTAGTAGTAGTAGTTGTGTTATCATTATCAACATACCATTACATAATAAGCTATTCCTCTTCCAAGTTAATCACCTCACCACCACTCATTACAAAGATTAACCTGACATCCTACCTGGCCATTCGTTTTTCACGATAGCAAAAATCCTTCTATATTATCCTAATCCCAATATATGAAATAATATAACTACTGATGGCTTAACTACACGACTGGCTGTACGGTTCATTATCTGTGGTGATTATGTTAATGAATCGACCTACTAGAGTGAATCCCAGGAAATGTGTGTTGAAGCCTTAAGGTCACGAAATCACTCGTTTAATCAGGTATGGTCGCGTTAATTCGACCTTCAGGTGAGGATCAGAATGTTCATATCATCCTCGTAGACTTGTTAGTTTTATTCTGGAGTATGATTAACACCACTCTAGAATGATGTCTTTAGTTGGTGGCTGTGAGATACATTGTAAATTAATATGGATATCCAAGAACTGGTTTCCATTTTGTGCCTGTGTGATTCAGCATCTTTTTTCGCGTCATCTTTCCTGAACACTAAACGTAAAATATGGGTGACAATGTACCGTAATGTATCATTCAACATCTCGTACTGGTGAGTGAATGTATTCTTTTTTTTTTTATTGTAGTGAATGGTAATGAGAAAATTCAGTTTTGTTAGAAAGTTCATTATTCTTTATGGTGAAAAATGTATAATGTAATGAAGCTGAGAATGTAATTGCATCGACACGCTCGTACGTCTGGCAGTAACTCACCCAGATCGCGTGCCCTGAGGAGATTTTTCCCATGGTGTGAGAGAGTTAGCCAGGATTAGTGTTCAGAGCCGATGGTGCAGCTAAAAACGAAGAAACAAAAAACCTAACGTAGCTTATAGCTTTCAAAACATTTTCTAATCAAAGAATAATATTTCTAAAGGATTAATATTGGATTATCTGAATATTAACTCACCCCAGTCCTAACCTAACCTAACCTAAATTAACTTAATCCTCCTCAGGTGAAATAAGCTGGGAGCTAATCTTCAGGTGATCCTCAATTTCCCTTAGAAATTTTCCCCTCTCTGTGAAGACAGATTTCGTTCTTCCAAGTGGCCGCCGTGAGAGACTGGCGCAGGAGCTCGCAGGCATCGAGTAATGTGTGAAATGAAGAATTTATGTAAAGTTACACCGAGCGATATCTCTTATTTATGGTATGCATTAACTTTGATTAAAAGTATTAAAATTTTTCATCTAGGAAATTGGTGTGTGAGAGAGTTTGTGTATGTATGATAAAACGTTTTGAGCTAGAGACAAGGGGGAGATGGAAGACATAGAGAGAGAGAGAGAGAGAGAGAGAGAGATAAAGACGGAAGACGGGTAAACGAGAGAGAGAGACAGAGAGAGAGAGAGACACTACGATAAAATGCTTCAAGCGAGTCATGAGAGAGAGAGAGGGAGAGATTTATGAAGGCAGACAAACTAACAGATAGTGTCAGAGCTCCCAGGAAAGAATTTGTATCTTATTTTTAAAACCACACTTCGTATATCTGGTGAGGGTAAATATCACCAGAATTAAAGAATGAGTTTTCCTTCTTATATGATCCTGTAAAAACCTGGTGACGAGCACTTCAGTGGCAGACGACACAGTCACTCACGCCCACGGCACTTCTACCAACACTCCCCTCCCTCCCTCCTTCCCTCCCTCCTTCCCTCCCTCCCTCCCTCCTCCCTCCCTCCATCTCTCCATCTCCATCTCTCCTCTCTCCACAATTCTTTTCCCTTTCCACTCCATTAACCCCTTCCTTTCCTCCCCATCACTCCCATTCCTTCTTTCTTCAAGCGATTTCTGCCTTCCGCCTCTTCCTTCCTTCACTCCACACCACCCCTTCTTCTCCCTTCTTCACTCCCCTCCCGCCACTAATCCCCTTCCTTCAACCCTCCAGCACCTCTTTCTGCCCCCCCACCGCCACTCTCTTCCCTCACCCACCACTCCACCTCTCCTTCTCCCTCTCTCCACCTCTCCCCCGGGCGCTGTCTCCACAAACTGAGGCTCGTAGGGTCCCACTATTGTATTATCACAATGAAGGTCTTTGTTTAGCGCCCTTATGACCGCTATTGGCCAGAGAGGCTCCTGCTGCTCCACCTTCATATGTGCTGGTAAAATGAAGCGCCTCACCGTCGCCCTCTGTGAATAAGCTAATGTTGTTTGTGAATAAGTAAGTGTCTTTTATGAATAAGCATCTGTTGTTTGTATATAAGCAAGTATCGAGAGTAACTACGCCGGCACCTTAGTGAACATACAAGATATATCCAACTATCATAAGAGTTTTGCTTCTAATGACGGTGAATCTCGTCACTATGAGCTCGTGTACCTGTGTGAGGGAGAGTAAATGTGTGTGTGAAAGGTTAGTGCCACACCCTTCACCTGGGATGTGAATTAGCCACAACTGTTGTACTTACACCAGAATAATGATAGTTATAATGAAATAAATAATATAATTACTACAACTTATAATAATAATAATAATAATAATAATAATAATAATAATAATAATAATAATAATAATAATAACAACTTTACCAATTCCAGTACGAAGGCACCAGGGTTAGGTTAGGTTATGGTGTATTTACCCATTTTGGCTGAAGTTTAGAAAGGGGTGTAAAGTTTGACGAAGTTTTACGAATTTGTTATTTCTGGCCACGAGACACCGTGAATTAACTATATGTTAAGGCGGATGCATATAACTCCTCGACCTGATACTGAATTTAATCTTTTGAGGACGATGGTTTAAATTATCATCTTTAAGGGGTTAAACCATCATCCTCAAAGGGTTTAAATCTCGTCCGTAAAAGATTTAGGCCAACAATGTCAAAGATTTTTATTCTTATTATTATGGTTTTAAGTCATCGTCTTCAAAGCGTGAAAATATCGTGTTACAGACTTAAACCATCATTCTCAAGAGTTTAACTATCGTCCTCAAAGGGTCACCGTAAATGGATACTGCCGTCAACTCTTACACTTAACTAACGCACATCACCTACACATAAACAACACATACACGAGCTTCTAAAATTATTCATGTATTTTAATTGATAAGATTTGTTTTTGTAAGTTCCTTTAGTGGTAGAATCTAGGGTGACTAAATGTGTCTTGGGCATCTCTGTGTAATTTGTTATTAATTACCTACCCACGTTTAGCAGGTGTAATAGACTGTACTGCAGGTAGTTTAGAGAGAGTAGTTATAAGGGTGTTTATCACGTAAGTCTTTGCCCTTTCTTTTATGACCTCGATTTCTGACCTTTATTTAATCCCCATTAGGGACACTACAGGACGAACAAGATAAACGAAGTGACAGTCAGATCGTCCATTGAACTGTAAAGGTTCTCCCTGGACTAACTGACTGACTGACTGACTCACAAAAGTCTTTCTCCGTGGACTAACTGACTGACTGACTGACTCACACAGATCGGAAGCAATATTCTTACTCTCATTCTTGGGGAGGCGAGTAAGAGGTGTGTTGGTGAGAGGCTCTTCTACACCAGTGACTGTGAGTGAGAGGGTGTTTGTGGGTCATAGACACAACCAGGGATCATACTGCAGGCGTGGCAGTGGGGGGTGATGGTGTGGAGAGGATGTTTATTCTCTTTCTTTGTCCCTGTCTTTCTTTTACACACACACACACACACACACACACACACACACACACAGACACAGTGAAAACCCCTCACAATTTCACAATATTGTCTCGGAATGTCAGGAAAAAAACACGTATTAACCTTTAGTAGTCTGATTTCAAGAGGCCAAAAGTGTTTTTAAAATCAAGTCTTACGAGTGGGCGGGACCAGGGAACACGAGAGACAAATTGCGTTTGCCAAAGTTAACTCTATCTTACCCGTTCCAAGTTTTAGGTCGGGCACAGCTTCTTGCATTATTTGATACAGGTTGAACATTTTTGGCTGCCGGAAGATGCGAAAATATTGAGAAAAATGAACCACGAAGGCAAATGCAAATTCATTGATTGTGTGATGGTGGTTGAGTTATTGGAAAGTGGTTGGAATTTGGTATTATTGTGGTGGTATTGATTTGTGAGTTGTGGGGGTGAGTTTGGCGGAAGGAAAGAGGGTACACGCCGCACAATGGTTGGTCGTGTTTTCTCGGCTACAATTTGGACTAGGTAGTACATATCACACACACACACACACACACACAATGAACAAATACAGAACCAATTACAAACACATCCCACTGTAGATACACATACACGTCATATACACTATATATAATAAACAAACAAAACCAAAAGACAGACAGAAATACACTCTGACAAAGTTTACATCCACTTTCTTCTCGGTTCTCATAACAGAGCTGCACCACTCCAGCACACACACACACACACACACACACACACACACACACACACACACAAAAACTCAAAGTGTGACGTTAATGGTGGCAGTGGTGGGATTCTCAAGGCTGATAAGGACAGTTCCACTCCCACTCAAACTCCACTACTCCTCCTTCAAGTGACACCTGGGAGGAGAAGGCGCTGGAGTGTGGCCAAGCTTGTTTATATTGTTATACAAGTATACAAGTCTACATACATCCTCCCAAGGCGCGAGTTGCCGGTAGTCTTAATGAAAAGGAACGACGGGGCCCCCCACAAAAAAAATATATGGCGAGGAAGCAAAGTAAATGTGATGAAGGAGGAAAGGGAGTAGGGGAAGATGATGATGGTGAGGAGGGAAGAGGAGGGGACGATGATGATGGTGAGGAGGGAAGAGGAGGGGACGATGATGATGGTGAGGAGGGAAGAGGAGGGGACAATGATGATGGTGGTGATAGTGAGGAGGGAGAAGCGTAGGAGGGGAAGACGATGATGATGGTGGAGAAAAGGAAGACGATGAAGAAGAAGAGGGAGGAAAGGACGATTATGATGGTAGTGGCGGTAAAGAAGCACGATATTAATAGAGGCAGTAAAAGAAAAAGGGATAACACGCACACGCACACACGCACACGCACACACACAAGATGGCGATGAGGAAAAAAAGGTTCAAGCTGACAAAGGAGGAGATGAAAGGAAGAGAAGATGATAAGGACAGACAGGCTGAGGGTGATGATGGTGAGACACAAGCCTTATGGGGTAAAGGACGCGAGAAATGAGGAAATGGTGGGGCAGAAAACTGGAAATGATGACAGAGGTGAGGAAGGAGAGTAGAGGATGATGGTGGAGGAACAGAAGGTCAGGTAGGATGAAAGAGGAAGAGAGGGAGGAGAAGGATGAGGAGGTAAACTTAGGGAATAGGACAATGGCAAAGACGAGGAAGGAGGAAGGAAAACTGAATAAAGATGAAAATACACTAAAAAAAAATATTATAAAAATAGTATACAGTATCGAAAGTATATAAGGTAAAAATAGCAAAGCACAATGATTAGTGTAAACATAGCGAAGGGAAGCAGAGTGTCAGGTGGTGAGGAGACAGGTAACAAAAATAACACGAGGGAAAAAATAGACGATGGGGGGGGATGGGGGAGGGATGGAAGGTTTAATTTGGAACTCTAACACAACGTATACTTTTTTAACAAGACTTTTAGGTGGATAGACATACACACACACACACGAGGTCTTTTATATTAGAAAGTAAATATAGAAAGTAGTTAATATCCAGCTTGAGGTGACATCTTCACTACGGAAAAAGGGAAGAAAGTGTATGATCCTCTCGCTGATTGGAACTCTTATGTGTGGTTAAGAGTCATTACGATCCTGTTATATAGTAAGAAATTTAAATAGTATCGTAGAAAATCGTTATTCCATTAAAAAGACCAATCAGAGTCTTAGGTCGTATATAGCTGCTGAAAAGGAATACAAAAAAATATATAAAAGAAAGTACCATTGGCAAGACAGCAGGAGAAATGTATGTAAATTTCTACAAGAGACAGAGCGACGACAATGTTGAGGGAAAAGAGAGTGAAGTTTGGGACGTTCTACTGAAGGAGGCGATGAAGGATAGATACATAAGGAACAGTGAAGCGGCAGTGATGATAGTGTGCCAACTAATATGACACACACACACACACACACACACACACACACACACACACACACACACACACACACACACACATTTATCTAACACCGCAGGACCGAGGTAAGTCGTGTTGAGAGCTGTCGTCAACTCGTGCTGGGAATTCGTAATGACACGACGTCGTTAAATTGAAAATGAGGTGATTAGTGTCACCTGAGTGTTTTGAGAACGCCGCACGTAATGAAGATTAGTTTAGGTAAGGCAGAATATGGACAGCTCCTCTCTACAGGTGTTACCAGGGCAGGTATAAAAGGCTCGTTTGCTTACCTTCATCTGATAGGTATATTCTACAAGTAATTTTGGCTGCATTAGTGAGTTTAATGTCCATCTGGCTTGACTGATCCATATTTGTCCGGGTGAGAGAGATATCTTCACATATACTTCACTACATGCTACAGGCGGTACTAAAGGGTATATTATCAGTTCTTGGATACTTTAGTTGGTCTTAAATCACTCGTACAAATTGAGGAAGAATATAATGTTTTACTGAATTGTAAATGTAATTACGTAATGTTCTATTGTAATCTGGTATTATCGCAATGGTGACCTCTCTTCTTATTTCTTTCTGTTTCTCTCTCTCTTCCTTTATCAGTTTCTTCTTTGGTGTGCGAGTGTGTGTGTGTGTGTGTGTGTGTGTGTGTGTGTGTATCTTTGAATTATTTATATGTTTGTAAAGCGATCCCTTGTTTAACTTAAAGAACACACAGAAACGCGCACAGCACACACACACACACACACACACACACACACACACACACACAACGCCTCCTATACACACACACACACACACACACACACACACAATAACGCCTCTCATACACACACAACACACATACACGCGCCCCCTACCACAGAGACACACACAGAGCCAACAAAGAGATATATCTGCCTACCACCACACACTACAAGGAGAGCGACACACACACACACACACACACACACACACACACACACACACACACTCACACACACACATCCCGTCAAAGCCAGAAAAATGAATTCCATCCCCGCTCAGATATACAGCATACCCTATTCACCACTACAATGATGTGAACACTACAGAAATGTGACCACTATAGAGCTGTGACCACTATAGAGATGTGACCACTATAGAGCTGTGACTATTACAGAGATGTGACCACTACAGAGCTGTGACCATTATAGAGATGTGACCACTACAGAGCTGTGACCATTACAGAGATGTGACAACTACAGAACTGCTTCTACAACTGAGACCAAAATTCTCCTTACACTTGGCAGGACAGTGTTCATATCTACTCTTGGATCATATACAGAGTTTGTTTATAGTTTGTGAATCCTGTTTGTAATGTTAATTCCTATTAGAATACTAACAGGAAACACATATCTATAATACAAAGAGAGAGCTGAGTAACTAGAAGTATTTTTGTATTCCTTGGTACATGATCCTCAACTACAGGAATACAAGATATTAACCAAAATTGTCTCGGAAATTTTACTCAAAACTATACCTGGAAATTTTTGTATTCGTCAAAACCGTCAACTTTACAGCCAAAGTTGGAGAAAAATAATATTTTAGTTTCCTACACTTCAACAGCTGCGTACTGTACTGTGTCGTGCCTCACTTTCATGTCGTAAAAGGAGTGGTTGGCAACGCTCTCTGCATCACTCCAGCTCTCAGCCATCACCACGCCACCTTAACTTGCAATTTATCCCTCAACATTCTCGTAAGTGGTGCAGTAATTTATATTCCTCTTAAAAATCAGATTGAGAAATGTATGACAAGAGGTATTAGCATTTTTGGAAGGACATGTTTTACGGTGCTGACAAACCAATGGAGATTTATGAGTTTTAATGATTTTCAGTTTAGTTTTATATAAGATTATCTCATCCAGGATTCGAGTCTTCTCTCCTGTGAGTGCCGGTCACAAGCAATGAACCTTAGTTAATGAAACCATTGTTGCTGTAAACATGTCGGTGTACAATATTGTTTAGTGTCAGAGGTTCTCAGTGTTACTTTCGTGAGTAATAACAAGTGACCAACATGGACCTTCACAGTAATAACTTGTCCCTGCTGCCCTCTTGTGTCCTACCACTTGAAGGTGATCCTCCAGAACTCTACACTAATTAGAAACTTATGGTATACGTCCCAGCAGACAACTCTGTCCTCGAACTTGTCACGATGCAAATAATAAGAATTCGTTTTTGGAGAGTAAACATCATAATAAACAGTGCAGCAACCTGAGGGCGGAGAGACACGTCTAATGCTCCAGAAGAGACTCGGTGACCCACACGTTGGGAATTTAGATACTCTGAATGATGAGAATTAGAATCACCGTGAGGCCACAAGACAGAGACTCATTCATAAAGAAGCGACATTGACACGCCTCATTTATCCTCTAGAAAGGTCTTCATCTCACTCCATTGCGCCTGTTGTAGTTATCGCGAGTGAAAAATTTATGCCATTTTCTTCAAAATTGTTCTATTTCGGCCAGGCTCGTGTCGTGGCGCTGGGGGTGTGACTCTCTGCTGCTGTGTGTAACTACATATAGGATGCGACCTCTCTTGGTTCGGTTCAAATACAGTGTTTGATTACACAGGGAAGAACTCCACCTGACGACCAAAATATGTAAATACAGGGTTGATTTTCATGCAAATTGAGGAGCTCGTTATAAAAAGAAACAGGAGTATAAGCTTACAACATTCTTGTAAAAATGTGAATAGATTAGAAACTTTAAATTATGTAATAAATATTTCCTTATATTCCATGAAGGACAATGAACACACTGTGGCTGTCAGAAGCTCTCTCTCTCTCTCTCTCTCTCTCTCTCTCTATCTCTATCTCTCATCTCTATCTCTAATCAATATAATAATACTAAAAAAAAAAAACATTCCAATAAATTTGTAACTTTAATGTTTTTTTACGTGACTGTTTTGATTTGTGTGAAGATCAACCTTTTGTACGTCAGGTGATCTTGTCCCTTGTCTTATGGTCTATCATAATCATTGTTGTATTTTCCTAATGAGAAAAAAAATCTTGTAAAGTCTTTGACACATCAACAGGTGAAGATCATTTACCTGGCGGCTGTATCACCTTTAGGGGATGTTTGAACCCAGACAGTTACACGAACATATCACGTAAATATCTATCAACCTTCACCGTGATTCCATTCCTCTGTGTTCTGCTAATACAATATAAAAGAAAGAATATTAATTTGTACAATATCAAGCGGCATGTCATAATGATCAACATGTGTTAAGAATCAATGAAAACTTTTATAAACTCCAGCTGATTAATTAATGCTACCTAATTAAGTCTCTCTTATGTTGCTTGTGTAGTTATGAGGCTTAAGTTATACCGTACCTCGTTAGGATGGAGGTTGTTTCAGAACTAATGATGTATTGGATCTACGGCCATGCTCAGGCTATTTTACCTAACCTAACCTAAACACTTAATGGCAGACGTAAGTGGTGTGACAACATGCCGACTTCCTACACCTTCCAGGAATCGGTACTCCCTAAGTTGTCTAAATGGAATGTGGGAGTTAGCAGAAGGATGATTTATACCTAAGGTGGGCGGTGGACGGCGGCGGTCCTGTTTACGAAGCGGGAGGTATTCTGTCACTGTGAACAGGTCTATTGACCACCTGGGCTCACCTGACACCTCCTCCCAGCCCACGCCCCACGATCCGTCCTCCCAGCCCACGCCCCACGATACCTCCTCCCAGCCCACGCCCCACTACAGGGTCGGATCCAAGAATATCAAAAGGTGGGGGAGGTCCAAGAAGTTGTGGGTGGAGGAACATGGCGAGCCCACCCAGCATTTTGGGGCCATTTTGAAGGCATTGAGCACTTGATATTAAGAGATATTCTGAAGTCAATACTAAATTCTTTTTACTATACAAAAATGCCTGAGTACAATACTGCACTGAAGAAAAGTATTGGAATTTTTTCTGGTGAAAAGGGGGGGGGGGGAGTCCGGACCCCCAGGACCCCCCTGGATCCGCCCTTGCACCACACCTCCCAGCCCACGTCCCATGACACCTCCAAGTCCACGCCCCACGCTCGTGTACCTCCCATGGACCACAATCTATCACACCAGTTAATATATTCCCAGAATTCATATCATCAAAGAGGAAGTATTGGTTTTATAAAGGGCCAAATATTTCTACTTTAGAGAACCGAATTTACTTAAACTTAATGTGTATTTACTGGGGGATCTATTTCCTCAATAACTCAGTAATAAAACACGTTAATGAACTCTTGATTTCTGACGGTGATTGATGTTGGCGTTAGGTCTACCACTCTCACTCTCTGCTGCCACCAGTTTTTATAATTTACTGTGTCAGGAACATCAGGAGAAACACAAACATGTTTCTGTCATGTTGAAATGTATTGCACGTGAATAGGAAAAAGTTTATTATTCTCTCTCTCTCTCTCCCTCCCTCTCTCTCTCTACACACACAAATAATTTCAATAACTAGTTACCATTCTCTCCGTCATTCTCACAAACATTACGTCCATTTAATAATTTTTCTATTTTTTTCGGTATTGAAGGAAAAAATATTGATGCAATTAATATTCTGTAAATAAGCATCAATATAAACCTTTGACTACATACTAACAAAAATATGATTAGTTTTATGATCTCACAAAGGCATTCTCCGGTTATTAAGTGATCCGGGGTTCGAAAAATCTCCTCAAGCCGATATACAACACATTGCCTTCATTAAGAGAGGGAAAAAAATAATATATATTACTAATTACCAACGTAAATGATTAGTGTGTTGGTGAGCTAAAGGTTTATTTCATGGATAATGTTTCGTCTGGGTGGCCTTATATGTTTCTATCAGTACAATATTTTCAACGAGTAAATAAAGTAATGAAGGTAATTAAGGATAAAGTTTAGGTAGGTCTTCTCTCTCTTCTATAGCATTACAGGGTAAACTGAACACTCGTTACTACACGGAAGTATGTAATTGGAGTTCTTAAACCCTTAACTGTGATGAACGTGGATGTTGTTGACCGTGATGAACGCTGATCTCTATACAAAGTTGGTCGTCTGAAGTTTGTATTAAAAAGAAGGGAAAACGACCAGCGCTTTCACACCCGACGCAGGGATCGTGGCACGGTGGTGGTAATATTCTCCTTGAGCAGAAGCTCGGACGGGATCTCCTCTACTTTGCCTGCTTCTTCTCAAGAAGGCTTCAGTGATTAAGTTCGTCCAAGTGTAACTCAACCAGGTCAAAGTCGACCGTGTCACCTTTGCAGTCACAGCTTGAGTTAATGCAACCAAGGGATGATTACCGGGTATTACATGAGCTGTAAATCATCTTACTCCGAGGGACGCCCCGACGAGGCATTAATTTCGTGGCTTCTGCATTATGCCTGCTAGATGTCAAAGGCCATTTATGCCCTCAGATTATGGATATTCAGAAGTTAGTTCAAGCTGACAAGAAAGGAAGAGTCAGAGCTACGATATATGTGCCTCTCCATTGTCTGCATCTATCGAAAAGTCTATTTTACAGCCCCAGCGCCCAGTGAATGTTCTGACCTTCACGAAGGACCTCTTGAAATACAAGTCATTCAACCCCAGCATCTCAAGAGCCACATGAGAAGAGCTGAATAATCAATCACCTTTGGTATCTTTCCGAAGAACTGTTAACCTTGGCCATATTTGATAAAAGATCAGCATTGGTACTAAAAGTTTGATGTTAGAGACTTTGAACCGGGAGGGTGATAAGAAGCCCCATCAAGCGACCGCCGGGTATTCTTCCGTCACTGATTGATCAAGGAATGGAATCTTTCGTCACTCGGCATTCCAAGTCAGTGTTTGAAAAATTTGAGTTGCCCAGATTGTTTCTGTCCACGGATTCTGAGGCCGAGGAGGATAATACAAGAGGTGTTCTTTCCTCCACGAAGAGAGTTAGTGACAAAGCTGAGAAATATATAGCCCTTGTTTAGTCCTATACCAACCAGCTGACCGAGAACGAGGAACAGCTTCAGTTCCTCCTTTAAGTTGTGGCTGAGCATCGGCATACCTTCCTAGATAACCGGGAGTAGACGCTGGCCTTGTGGTAGTGCCTTATAGGAAGTAATACTCACACGCCAACAAGTGAAGGGAACATTCTATGGTTATGTCTTTCTGATGTTCGTAATAGTAGCTTAAACATGAGAGTTAGTGCATATGAAGACACCTTTAAATTTTATCTGATTTTAGAGAAAGTTTATAAGCGTTGGTTTTAATCATTCTCTTCAGACACTACACAGTATATCTCTCATAACTTATAGAGTGATATAGACTCTGCCTCCACGACTTATGTTTACTATTCTGGTTAACACAATCACCTGGCTGGAGGGGGATCAATACACACACACACACACACACACACACACACACTCACTCACACACTCACACACACACTATCATGGTGCCTGGTGTTTACGGTTACTGTTGAGGCAAGTGGTGCTCCTAAATTGATTCATTTGCATACCGGTACTGCTCGAGGGACACTCCAAGCAGTTATGTGCACACAATTGATACATACATCCACCAGGTTGTATTAAAAAAAAACACACACAACACACACATACATACCAAACACACACACATATAAAAAAAACCTTGAAAGAAATAGAGCTTAATATTTATAAGCTTATAAATATTAGAATGAATAGCATAGTCAGCAGTGGACAAGCAAGAGGCCTTGAACCGCGACGCTCAGTTCACCGTCTGAATATCTGAACAGACCGGCGCCGCCTCCGGTCACCCGCCGCTAATATTTACGACGACGGGTGCTGGAGAGGCTACGTCTCGCTAGGTGTGACTTACGGCCATAACTGCATAAGCCACTTTCAAGCTGAGTTACCTACGAGACCATAACGCATTTTTACGCATTTTCTCGCTGCTTACTCACCCATCACCGCTGACGGCCTGGGCGTGTCTCAGGTGAGGTGTAGCCAGATCACAGCAGCAGGTCGTGAGGTCTCGTTTATACGGTTAAGACGAGGGAGCCCTAGACAGCTGCGATCAGGATAGTATTAGTAGTTATGGTGGTGATGGTGGTGGTGATAGTACTGACACTGATGGTGGTGATGATGGTGGTGGTGATGGTGGTGGTGATGGTGGTGGTGATGGTGGTGATGATGGTGGTGGTGATAGTACTAACACTGATGGTGGTGATGATGGTGGTGGTGATAGTACTGACACTGATGGTGGTGAGGACGGGTGATGGCTTACCCCTCTCTCTAAACAACAACAACAGACATCACCGCTTCATTATTCCCCCACATCACAACTTGCTGTAGTAGAAGTCTATCTCCACTCAGCCACACGTAAGATTATTGTGAAAGATGACCCACAAGTCTCTGTCACAAAGAACAAACTTATGCTACACTTAACTTCTGAATTATTACTATTATTACTACGTAGCTACACAGGGGTTGAATATACCTCAGCCAGTACACAGATGACCTCAATGTTATGCCACTCACAAAAAATAATATATATATAAAATGAAAAACAAAATATGAAAAGTTTGCGCAAATATTTCAACAATGAAAATACTTTATCAGATAGGGTTAATAAATATCTACTCTCCTCTGGGCCAAAAAAAAAAAAGGAAAACATTTTACAGACGATTTCTAAATATTGTGTAAAATTTTGTCACAAAATTATCGCGCTATGGTAAATGTATTTATATATATAAAACCATTGTCCGCCCCAACGTATGAGGTTCATCATTTTAACACGACAGATTTATTGATATATATTTTTTTCAGTACGATGGGCGAAATGTTACAACAGCTTACGGGAATTATTTTATGAAAACAATTAACAGGTACAGCATGTGGCAGCTGCTGTGGGGAACGTCATGCTGTTGTGGGGGAATGACAAGAGACAGTAGGGCAGTGTAATAATGTAATCAACGGAACGAACAGTGATATAGTTGTTTGGGGCACTGCAAGAGTAAGAGTAATGATTGCTTTGGCTTAACAGTGATTTATTAGTATGGACGATTCGATAGTGATTTGTTTAATGGGCAATAGAATACTGAAAAGATAATCTGGGTAATAGAATAACAAAAACAGGAGCCATGAAACAACTAAAACAACGAAACAGACGAGAGAACAATGACAAGATTAACATAGATGAGCTCAACCGTAAGACAACAACAACAACAATAACAACAACAACAACATAATAACAACAACAAAACAAAGAAATCATGACATAGCAGAATGTAAACGTCTCCCCCCTCCCCCCTGGTCTCCCTCACTATAATCTGGCCCGTGAATGATAGACACTGTTATTTCCGAATGCCAGAGTTACTACACAGGAGGGCGACAGGCGGCGAACTAGAGGCACTACTAGACCTTCACGTCGTCGCCTGGTTGTGTGTTCTGATGTGGACTCGCAGCCGTAATAGGTTAGGTTAGGTTAGGTGAGGTGAGGTGAGGTGAGGTGAGGTGAGGTTAGGTTAGGTTAGGTTGGGTTAGGTTAGGGTAAATGACAAGAGGTGGGGAGGTGGGCAGGACATCGTCTTACTGCAGGTATTATATCCTGCCGAGGTCACATGATTGGTTCCAGGTATCAGGGAGGATTATTGATAATTCTGGGGATAATAGTCCTCTGTGGTAAGGTCAAAGGTCAAAGGTGGATTACTCAGTGGGTGAATGATTTGTTTAATCCCCCATGAACGATGGTTTTACTCATTAAGTATGATGGTTTAACTTTTAGAAGATGGTAATTTAACCCTTTGAAGGGAATGGTTTAAGACTTTGAGGATGATTTTATAAACACCTTGTGGATTAAACTACCATCTTTAAGGAATTAAACCATCGTCGTCAAAAGGGTATACAAGCATTTGCGAGACAGTTATTAAATACAAATAACAAAATCACTTTATCACTAGAGAATGAACACACACACACACACACACACACACACACACACACACACACACACACACACACACACACACACACACACACACACACACACACACACACACACCCCACTGCGTCAAAGCTAAAACATCACAGGTAAAAAAAATATTAAAAAAAATTAAAAATCAGAACTAGTAGTCTCACCAACACACGAGATATTACGAACGTATAGTACATTACACAAATATTAATATGGTCTCTGAGTGAATATGACCACCTGGAGAAAAAAATAAGCATTACAAATTACAGAAACATAAAACTGTAATGATAGAGATTTTTTCCCCTCACGAGTACAGACAATCTTTACGTGGGAGTGAGTCGCAACATGACAGTCGCCTCAATCATTTTTATTATCTGGTCTCTGGGATATTATATTGAGCGTATAATAACTCTACTCTGGCTGCTGTTATTATGTTCAAAGCTTTAATAAAATATAATAATACGTACTGGTAAAAAAAATATTATATGGAAAAAATAATTCGTTTATTTTTTTGTTGTCTAATGTTTAAAAAAAATGTTACAAGTATGTTGAATGTAAACACCATAAGCCAACCTTTATTAATACATAAATACGAAATAGACATTGAAATTAACTTATCCAACACTGAAAGATGACATTATAATGCACAAAAGACATCGCCATATATTTCATTTATGTCAGAACACGAGTAAGGTGATTTTTTATTATTAACAGGTAAGATTAATTAACGTTATGAAGTCACCTGATACTTGCTCTTCCTGGTGCAGACTGCACATATGAGCAAGATTACTGTTGTATATTTCAAGCTGTCATCTCTGGTGTTAAGGTTTGACACGATATTGATTTTGGTGTGTGTGTGTGTGTGTGTGTGTGTGTGTGTGTGTGTGTGTGTGTGTGTGTGTGTGTTCAGAATTTATAAATCAGTGACGGGTATATTCAATAGAAAAAAGTGAGCATATCTTAGCTCAATCTACACCGACCCAATTAATGACCAATTTCATCACTAACACGAAGTTATACCCCACAATGATCCACACCTTCAACTTCCTACTCCTTACCATCCACACCCATGACCTTAAGCTCAGTACACAAGGTGATCGTCAGAAAATATAGGTTAAAAGGCTTTGAGCTTTGGGTATACATGTTTAGGATAGCTAAGATTAATCTTCTCCGTCAGCGTGATAAATGTTGGTGACGGGAGGAGGCCAAAAAAAAAGCGTGAGGTGTTCGGGGCGAGAGTTAACAGCAAGACCCTGGTGGAGTGGTGTATGTGAGTGACCTTATTTATCCACTGTCTCTTGTATCTCTCCTCATCTCATATGTTTCTTCCAACTCGAGGGGCTTAAGTGGGTAGTTGGCTCTCTATGGGGACGCAAATGTTATGTAAAGTAAATAAAATAGAGAATATGAAAACAATGAGTCAACATATATAAAAAAAATACGTGAAAAAATAAACAGGTACAAAATAAACTTAAATAATGGTAACATGAAAGAAATCTTCCTGTGAACTTTACTTACTATTCTGCATCAAAATATTCTCGCGGGTGATACACAGGTCAGGCAGGGGAAGGAACTCTGTTAGCTACAATATGAAAATCCTATCAATAATTTGTTTTGGTTTTGAGGATCAGGAATAAACTCGCCTAGGCAAAAGTTATACTATAATAAAACTAAGGGACATTCATCTAGACTGATTTTTGCCTGGATGTGTAGCGACATAAAAACTTAAAGGAGATTAAAAAGCACCAAACACAAATAGAAAATGTATTAGACTCGCTCGGGGCAGTACGAGGCAGACGTGTGGGGTGTCTACAACAAGCTCGTGTAATTATGAATGATGCTTGTGTACTGGTCAGCATCTCTTGCGATTCATAGAGACGTTATTGTTTACAGTGTCGCTCTTGTTATTATTTTTCTCCTGTACAAGCTTCTACTTTTCCAACACGATACCAATGCTGCTTGTATCTGAAGGTCGCTCGATGATACTATAGTTGTTACCTCATTATTAAGGTAAACTGGATCTCACCTGGTAGTTTCACCTGACAGTTATGTTACCGCCTGGCCTGGATCAATGAGTGGATGTTTTATGGCTTGCTTTCCATCATTCCGTGTCTGTGTTCTGTATAGCGGGTCCCAGTCCCTGGTCACCAATTAACTGTTATTTTCTATTATTACGGTTCTATTCATTCCCCAAACGTTACTTGTGGCCATCAACTGGGTTCATTTTACACCTCAGCTGTTGTCTAATGCGGCATGATGAACGTGGACGAAGTGACAGAAAATTGCCTCGGAACCAAACTGTCTTTGTTAAGATTAAATCTAAATAACTTTAACCATTGTCCAACAGTAATGTATTGCTTGGGGAAGAAATGGACTGGAAAACCTAATAGTCTGAGACATAGAAATACACAATGTAAACATCCTCACGATCAGCTGTTAGGCGGTAGTGGTCAGGGGATTCTTTATGGTGACGCTGGGTGCTGACAGGTAAACACAGGTAAATTGTTACTTTTACAGCTGTCGTAAACACTAAGGAAATACCCCAGAAGGTAATAGGCGGCTCGAGCCACAAGACAGCGGAGCAGAGTGAAAGAGGACCGGGGTATTGCGAGACGGCCGGCCCCCTGTACTGAATATGCATAAGCTATCGGAATTCAATAATTGGAATTGCTTCATTATAAAACAGTTTTGTGTCGCCTGCTACGCTATTGGTCGTGGCTGATACAATTACTGTGTTACTAGAACGATGTTTATGGGGGTGTGTTATTACGGTGAAGGGCCGAGGCTACAACGTTTGACGGTGGTGACGGTCCCAATAAAAGCCTTCACAGCTTAGGCAATTTAGTGGTGTTTCGGGTGAATTGTCCTGTGATGTTGTCAATGGTGTTACACTGTGCTGGGGAGTATTAATGTGGGAGAGGTTTGTCACGTAGGGATAGAGACGATCACTTATCAAAGCCTTCTGGTCCATGTGTATCTTTCGTTAATTATATATTTATGACATTCTTATTACTCAGTCATACGAAGGTGAAATAGATCCTCAACTAATTATAATATATTTCACACTCTTTATTAAGTCTTCTAATATATATATACTGTTCATATATAGTGAACACCTTCCTTAACCATAACTTACATGGTATGCATATTAACTTTACACCGACATTGTTCGCTGACTGAGAAACAATGGGTCTTTCATGCCTAGTAGTGAAGCCTCCCTCAGGCTGGAGTCACTATGGTCTTGGCGCTGAATGATAGAGAAAATACGGTAGTCCAGCGACACTCTTCGTCCCTTTCACAGCCAACCTGAAGCACCTCATTAGGGAGGAAAGTCTGCTCTAAAAGAACTTCATATAAAAATAAACATATTTTTCCACCCATGTGACGTCTGCGATGTAAGGTGAAATTATTTGCACTGACGAGCCTCGCTATGAACTGACACGGGAAGGAAGATCAACCATAGGTCTTATAAACATCGGGAGTCTTAGACCATAATAGCCTAGGGAAGAAGAGTTACACCTGAAGACCAAACGGCCGATGTTTACAGATGTGATGAACCCGAACTAAACATATTCTGATTTATTCTAACTGAACCTAACCAGATGTATCGGATTCTATAGCTGTTGGTGCTTATTAGAATTGGGGACCATCAGGAATTGGACATCATTGGGATTGGAGCCCATTACGAGTGAAACCTATTTAGACAAGGGCCAATTAGGTTCAAGCCCTTTACTGAGACTAAAACTCCAGCATCAGTTGGTAGGTTGAAGCCAATTAGAACCGATATCTATTGGCACTGGCACTCTATTCATCAGGCAGGTTCACGACGAGACTCATAACTCTCAAGATTTCTCCATCGGTAAAAATATTATTGAGGCTTAGGTGAAGTTATTTTCTCATGTTTACCCAAAAGTGTCAGGAAGGAAGGTTAGGTTAGGTTAGGTTGGGTTAGGTCAGGTCAGGTCAGGTCAGGTCTGGAGTTCATTTGGAAAAGGCATTTCAGATACAGGCAATCATCCCACTCTTCTTCGGTGTTTATAGAGAAGTATTATTAACACACTCACAACACACCTCCTCCTCACAACACACACCTCCAACACACACACACACACACACCCTCCAACACACACACCCTCCCAACACACACACCCTCCCAACACACACACACACACACACACCCACCCAACACACACACCCTCCCCACACACACCCTCCCAACACACTCACCCTCCCCAACACACACACACACACACACCCACCCAACACACACCCCTCAACACACTCACACCCTCCCGACACACTCCTCACTCACATCTATCTTAAAATATTGAAAATGTAATTAATAATCACTAAGGAACCATACTTAGCTGACCACACTTGTATCATTATCCCCTGACGACCTGAGGAGATGCCCCCCCTCTTGCCCCCCTCCCCTCTTAAACCCCTCCCCTCTTAACCCCTCCCCAGTCTGAATAACTATTTCTTAATTGCTATCTTAAAAAGGATCTCCGTTTTTTTGCTCACTGGGACGATTTTACGAAGCTCTTGTTATACTTGGCCAATATCTGGTTATATTAAATAGCTCCACTAGATTCCTGCTATTTGGGAGACTATTAGTAAGTATGTATTGCCTGGGACAGTATTAATAGATTCTTGTTATATCGGATAATAGTTTCACATCCTACGCTCTCCCTCCCTCCCCCCTCTCACTCCATACCCCCTCTCTCTCTCCTCCCCCTCTCTCTCCTCCCCCTCTCTCTCTCCTACCCCTCCCTTGTGCTAACTGTGGCAACATTTACATACTATTGTTATAATCTCCAGTGATTATTGTTTTTATTATTTTTTGTAGTTCCTGCATTCTAAACAGAGTATTTACATCCCAGTTGTTTACGGCTGTAGTTCTGTAGTTTTTTAAGAGTTGGTAACTTCATAAGTATTTCTACGAGTGATTTTTTTTTTAACTTTGATTACCTGGATAGACAACTGTATCATTAGCATTGTTGTGTGTGGGGGGGGAGGCGTGACTACGGTACTGTTTTGTTTATCGCTGTTTCTTTTACAGTGTTTTAGATGATATATTTACGTTACAGCTCTCGAGAAGTTTATATACAGTGAAACCTCCACGTCTCTCTCTCTCTCTCTCTCTCTCTCTCTCTCTCTCTCTCTCTCTCTCTCTCTCTCTCTCTCTCTCTCTCTCTCTCTCTCTCTCTCTCTCTCTCTCTCTCCAGATAATCCGTAATTTTTTTTTACATCTAACGTACCCTCGATATAACGGACTCTCATCTCTATTTAGTTCGTTGGATGGAGGTTTCACACCTAACATACCCTCGATATAATGAACTTTCCTATCCTTACAGTCCTTTAAATAGAGGTTTCACTGACTCTATATACCACCTGTCTTATCCGTGTGGAGGCATCGCCAGAGTCTCGTGGGGAAGCTTCAACTCAGGTGTTTGTGGCAGTTACTCTCCACTCCAGCCCTCCGGAGTACTATGTTTACACTCTTACTGAGTCAGGTACCATGCACCTTCCATCCCATAATTACAGGTGTTCCCTCGCTTTGTTCTCCTTACAAGACGAGGAAACAAAATTCTCCCGTTGTTAATGAGACCATTTGCACCTTAATGTTATTGAGGAAACTTAAATACCACGCCATAATCCCTTTAACTTTCCCTTTTATCCTTATCTTTGCTTTTCACTTCTTCCTTCCTACCATTTCCCTCCTCCCCCACCACTTTAGTTCTCCAGTTTTTTCTCTATTCCTGTCTCTCTTATTTTTTCAAATCTTGCAATTCCTTCTCCCTCGTTAGCTTCAGCATTTTCCTCCTTTCGTCTTTTTCATTCTCCTACATTTACTCCGCCGTGACCATTCAGGAGAGTTATCATGGTCCGTGGAAAGCCGAGGCCAAAAACCTGAGGAATTATGAAGGTGTCTATTAGCATCTGGGGCGGTGGTGGTGGTGAGGCAGGCGGCTGTCCTTCTGTCCATCATTTGTTACAGAGATGGTTTAGGTGTGTGTGTGTGTGTGTGTGTGTGTGTGTGTGTGTGTGTGTGTGTGTGTGTGTGTGTTCCTGTTACGTGTGTTTCTGTGTTTATACATTTATAATGATGTTTTACGTGTGTATACCGTGTGTCATCGTAATTTCATGAGTAAGTTTGCACGCACACACACACACACACACACACACACACACACACACTAACTGAGCCCCCCAAGCCCCACTATCACACGCTGTCATCAACTGGAAGTGGTAAGTGGCGGCTGAGGTTATGATGCGGGTACCAGCACGCCCATACAATCCACACCCTGCCGCTCTACCACCTCCCTGCCACCCCACCACCTCCCTGCCACCCCACCACCTCCCTGCCACCCTACCATCTCCTCCCTGCTCTACCACCTCCCTGCCACCCCACCACCTCCCTGCCACCCCACCACCTCCCTGCCACCCTACCATCTCCTCCCTGCCACCCCTCCACCACCTAATTTCCAGCCTTATCTACACTCTCCGCCGGAGGGAGGAGGAAGGGTAGGAGGAGGAGGAGGAGGGGGGAGGGAGGAGGGAGGAGGGAGAGGGGATGAGGTAGACCAGACAGAGGGCTGTGATATGTGATGAAAGAGGAAGATTGAGAGAACGATGGAAGGGAGAGGATTGAACAGATGATAAAGGAGTGAGGAAATGAGGGAGGGGAAGAGGGAGAGAGGGAAGGAGGCCGTTTACATCATTACCTCACTCCCGACAACGCAACTTCCTCCCCCTCCCCCTCCCCCTCCCCCTTCCCCCTCTCCTCTCCTCTTACCTTCAATTAAGCTTGTCGGGCGGTATCTCAGGTACATTAAATTAATATCTCCTCCAACAGATGTATGTGGGAGCCAAACTACCTAGCTCATTAACTAAGGCACCTGTGGATGGGTTTAAATAACACCGCCGATCCAATTTGATAGCATACTACCTGTTGGGTTCAGTTAAAGTGTACAGCGTAATATTTAGACAATGAGAAAGAGGGTTAGGTTAGGTTAGGTTAGGTTAGGTTAGGTTAGGTTAGTTTAGGTTAAGTTAAGTTAGGTTAGGTTAGTTTAGTTTAGTTTAGTTTAAGTTAAGTTAGGTTAGGTTAAGGGTCAGAGAACTTTATTACATTTTATCCTCTTTGATGTTAGTGATGGTGCCATAAGGGAACCTCCTCTGACTCCATCCACGTGTGTGTGTGTGTGTGTGTGTTTGTGTGCGTGTGCGTGTGTTACCAAGGTCTCTAAGAAACCAATGAACCAATTGTGATACGAGTTTACAAACGGACAGTGAAAGAACATTGGATGGAGTTTGTTGAGTGCTTGAGTGTAAGGTGGACTGCGCTTAAACTCACAGAGGAAGGACAAATAAGTCCTGGCTAAAATGGTCATTGAGCAGAGTTCTTGTGTGTTAGAGAGAGCCAGCCAGAGCCACAGCCAGCCAGCCAGCCAGCCAGCCAGCCAGCCAGCCAGCCAGCCAGCCAGCCAGGACGATAGACATACAGAGTAGGGTCAGTCAGTTGTGTGAGAGTGGGTAAGGGCGACTGGGTGGGGGTAGAATAAGGTGATGGTGGGGGTGAGGCGGTGGGGTGATGGTGGGGTGGGGGTGGGGTGATGGTGGGGTGGGGTGAGGTGGGGTGATGGTGGGGAGAGGGGTGAGGGGGGTAGGGGGAGGGACGAGTAAAGTTATAAAACACGGGGGCGGGATGACAGTTATCACCAAACTTGTGCATCACCCCCTGTCTGTGTCTTCACATTAAGAGAAACTGCAAGCCAAGTTACGGACGCTAATGCTGGCAAAAAGTTTTCAAATTGCATCTCCTCTCAGAAGACACTATTTTCCTCCCTGAATTAGTTTTGTGCACGCAACATACCGCTCGAACTCTATACTCTTGTTTATACGTGAATGGGCAGATCTTGACGCAACTCAGACTTTTTTTTTTTTTTTCCTTATGTTTTTTTTTTTAGAGTCCGCTTGTCAATCCCTACGTTACGTGGTCTAGTTTGGTGATGTAGTTATTCGTTTTATTTATATTCCAAAGCCCAGTTTGAAAATAGTTAAATGTATACGCAAAATAAAATATAAATGAGTGGGGGAAAAAAGTAGTATTGAATTTTTGCACCGAGGCAGCAATTTTGTGTTAATTGAAAACAAACAATTACATGTGATGGATCTGATCAAGTCTTGTTTACATTCAGTACACAATATGTAGAGATTTTTTTTCTCCATAAATTCGCTTCCCTCTCTTCTCTCTCCCCCTCTCTCTCTCCCTCTCTTTCCCAATCCTTACTCTTTCTCCCTCTACCTCTCTCTCGTCTATCTCTCATTCTCTCTCCTGTTCTCAGTGACTCTCTCTTAATAATAGGTCGATAATATTAAATAGTATAAGGCAACATTCAATAGCCCTCCTTTGTTTTCATTTGATCTTTGAAATACCTATAAATTAGATGTTCATATGAATATTTCTTGTTATAATAGCCAGTTTATTTTCACGGACGTATGGTTAGTAAAAATATTAAACAAATTATTTAATTGGCTCATTAATTTCTTGATGCTGCCATTAATGATATAAATAATCATTAAAGTTTTAATTCCGATTTTCAGAGCCACAGTAAATCAGATGAAACATATTTTATCTTAATATATACTGAATGTAACCAGGTACGAATTTTGTATAGATAGTTTTAAATATTTATTAGCCTGTATATAACGCCGTTTGGGTAATACTACTACTACTACTACTACTACTACTACTACTACTACTACTACTAATAATAATAATAATAATAATAATAGTAATTATAACAAAAGATAATGGTAATTTGTGTCATCATCAATCAATCAAGAAGCTCTAAAAGAATGCTGTACTGTCGTTAACATGTACCATTTGGGTGAAAACAACAACGTCACGTCAGAGAGACCGGCCCCCCTCGACACAGATGTCAGGTCCTGGGTCGTAAGCAGAACAGGAGAAGGGCCTGGTGACACCACGACAAAGGCGCAGACCTCCCTTACAACACCTAATAAACACCCATAAAAAAGTCCTTACTGGCCAGTTAAAGTCGGGAAACGGGGCAGCCTCAGGAGGAGATGAAGAGATAGTAGAACGGGAGTGACCACCTACCTGGCGAGGGACTGAGCGACTTAACCCTCGCCGGCGGTCAGGGGTGACGGTGATGGACGGTGGCCACCACCAGGCACTGCCGAAATCTATCTGATCGAGGAAACTGTGGCTTCAGTTACCTCGGTGATCATTTGTTTTACGTGGCGTGAGGGAGGAGATATGAGAGTCCTGCTTATTAGTGGATACGGTTTGGTTGATGATTCTTCGCTGGTCGCTGGGGCCGTGATGAACGACTACCGTTAAATCGCCACCGAAATACACCAGTTGAACTAAATTGGAGTTTATCTCACAGCTGAGCATTTATTTCACGTGGCGATAACGTAGGAGACGCACAAGTCGGCTAACATGGAAGTCGTCGCGAGGTGGAACATTTATATATCATGGTAGGACGCGGTACAGATATCTAAAAGCTCATCTTTCTGTTTCGTAGGACAATCTGGCCGAAGAACTGAAATAGGTCCAGTACTTGTGTTCATGCTTTACTCGTCCAATCCCCACAGCTGCCGTGTCTTAGGTTAGTAACTCACAACTCTGAGAACGGCACAAACCTATAAGTGTTGACGCTTCCCTCTAGTGTAGGTTAGATAAACGACCTTCGCGATATTAATTAAGGAATAGTATCCTGGTAATATTCCCAAGATCATGCAATCAAAATTATTACCAATTCTAAAGATATTATACAGAAGACTGAGTCAGTGTCATAAACCTCATCACCCTGGCGTCATAATATAGAACTACAAATATTGGCTACTGTAAAGAAGGTGTTTCCCAATATTTGGTCATGTTACCAGCACTAGAGGGTGTCGTCAAGGGGCGGACAACCATGCTACTGGATACAAACTTTCTATACGTGAATATGTATCTTGAGATGAAAACCCAGAGAAGTATTTGGCTCTACAGTACCGGGTTTCTTAGCCATCTCCACACCTGAACAAATAATATTAAGTCGTCAACACTGGCAGGTACACCACTAAAACGGCTACTGGCTGGACATTAACACATCGATGTCAAGCCGCGAACGATAAGGTGTAGACACTTAAAAAACATCAAAACCTGTTCTTCAAAATGAGGATGTCAAGGTATAGACGTCAATGCATAAACAGATGTCAAGGCGTGAACATCAAATCCCAGTGTCTGAAAATTTAAAGTAGAATTAGTAAGTTATGTTGGTTCAGTCTGTTAAGGCGATGGATGGAATATGAGGAAAGAAAAATAAAACGTCTACATGCGGAAAAAAATCAGCGTCTAAATGAAGAAGCAAAAGTAAGTGCTTGACAATATCCAGGAACTTTTTCTAGGGAAATATAACATCAAATTTTTACATTGGATTTTGTAATTGAAAGGTGTACATGCAAATAAAGCTAGACCTTCCACATAAGAGTCATAGCCAAAAAACATATCAGAAAATATGCATTGATTGAAGTGAGACGAGACAAATAAGGTTGTAGACAGAGAGAGACAGTAAGAGACAGAGAGAGAGGTGACGAGTGATATAGGTTAGGTTAGGTAAGGGGGGGGGGAGAGACCTTACCTCTGTGTAAAATTGATCATAAACATACATTTTATGGATACTACTGGTGCTCCGGGTCAGCCATTAGGGGGGGGGGTATTAATAATTCCCCATACATACTGAACGTCAGGAAATGTAGTGAAGATGGTGGTGACGCTTCTTGAGTGTAATGATCACCTCCCATATGTTAAATAGATATGAAAATACAGTAATTGGATTTTCTCACTACGGCTGGTGCAATAAATATGACCCCCAGTTAATAAATAAAAAGCCAGGTACCTTTATGTATTTTAAATTATTCGTGTGTGTGTGTGTGTGTGTGTGTGTGTGTGTAAGTGTATGCACGTGGAGAGTGAGTAGAAAACAATCCGACAGTATAAATGGAAATTCACGGGAAATCTCATTTAGAAGCCATCACATCTATCACAGTGAAGCATGTTGCCAATAATGAGGCTCGGGTGCTCGTGAGGACCCCCTTAATGCGGCCTGAAGGCTGACACAAATCCCAGACAAGCACCACCACCACCATCCCTGCCATCAACAACAGGGAGATAAGTAACCTCACACACACACACACACACACACACACACACACACACACACACACACACACACACACACACACACACCACCTTCACTGCCCTTGATGCTGAATAAGACAGAGTTAGAATTTATATTTTTATTTCTTTATTCTCTTTCGTCTATTCCTCCTTTCCATCTCTCTCTCTCTCTCTCTCTCTCTCTCTCTCTCTCTCTCTCTCTCTCTCTCTCTCTCTCTCTCTCTGAACTGTATTGAGCTATTCTGGATAGTTCATCAGACCAGAGTGATATCACTGGCTCATTATTCACCTGAGGGGGATTATTTTTATCATAATGGAAATGAGGTTTTTAATATCAACGAATTTATTTGTATTTTTACACCAACGTGTAATGTTTGATTATATGATGAGAGAGAGATGTAAAAATTTTCGCATTGTTGTTGCTGACAAATTTCCCCTGAGGTGGTGTGTGTGTGTGATAGAGACGAAAGAGAGATATAGCCTAATTAACACCTCACCCACATCACCAGCAATCCCACCCATCACAGGGTCAGCAATCCTACCCATCACAGAGTCAGCAATCCCACCCATCACAGGGTCAGCAATCCCACCCATCACAGGGTCAGCAATCCCACCCATCACAGGGTCAGCAATCCCACCCATCACTGGGTCAACAATCCCACCCATCACAGGGTCCAGCAATCCCACCCATCACAGGGTCAGCAATCCTACCCATCACAGAGTCAGCAATCCCACCCATCACAGGGTCAGCAATCCCACCCATCACAGGGTCAGCAATCCCACCCATCACAGGGTCAGCAATCCCACCCATCACAGGGGTCAACAATCCCACCATCACAGGGGTCAGCATCCACCCATCACTGGGTCAACAATCCCACCCATCACTGGGTCAGCAATCCCACCATCACAGAGTCAGCAATCCCACCCATCACAGGTCAGCAATCCCCACCCATCACAGAGTCAGCAATCCCACCCATCACAGAGTCCTTAATCACCATCACAGAGTCAGCATCCACCCATCACAGGGTCCAGCAATCCCACCCATCACAAGTTAGCAAAATCCCACCCATCACTGGGTCAGCAATCCCACCCATCACTGGGTCAGCATCCCACCCATCACTGGGTCAGCATCCCACCCATCACTGGGTCAGCAATCCCACCCATCACTGGGTCAGCAATCCCACCCATCACTGGGTCAGCAATCCCACCCATCACTGGGTCAGCAATCCCACCCATCACTGGGTCAGCAATCCCACCCATCACTGGGTCAGCAATTCTCTACTTCTCTCGGTAACAGTCCCACCCGGGTGAGCCTCGACCTGAGCCCCACAGAGCCAGACGGTGGTACCAGTCCGTCAGGCCACCGTGGGGAGGTCTAGCAAAAATATTTTGGAAGTTGTATTTATGTTTCCTGAACCATTATTTACCTGTTATTGTTTATATATGGCACGAGTTAAGATTAAGGGTGATATATAGTGAGGATAAGACACGGTATAATGACAGTATAACTTAATGAGTTATAGACTAAGGTCAACTGTGACACACACACACACACACACACACACACACACACACACACACACACACACACAAACACACACAGACACACACACACACACACACACACACACACACACACACACACACACACACACACACACACACACACACACACACACACACACACACACACACACACACACACAAACACAAACACACAAATTTTATTTATATAATTGTGACCCAAAAGATTAAAATTTTCTGTAAAAGTTATTTTCAGAGAATTCCCTCTTGTGGCGGAGTAACGCATCTAAATTTCAGGCCGTTGATCCTTTCATTTGAGCGTGGACAAGATATTGCTTAAATTTGATATTGTAGTAAGTTTTTGCTTTTATTTTTCCTAATTATTTTATTGAAATAGAGAAAATTGAACTGTCATTGTATTTACCGCTTCAATATCACGTACCACCACGTAGTCACATCATACTTATTGACATTATGGTGGAAGGGTGTAAGGCTGTACACTATATACCCAAATCTTCATCCAATAACTATACTACAGAAGGACGTTTGGTGAAGATGCTACTTAATTCTTGTATTACTAGCGCTATATACCCCAGGCTGGTGACGCTCCTATATTATAATACACCCAAGGTTTGTAATTTCATTGTCGTTTTAAGCAAGTAACGACTCTGTACATTATTTTACTTTATCATCTTCACCACTTGTCAGTTTGTTAGCAGCTTGGGTGATTGGTTACGTGTCTGTTACGCACCGTTGTCAATTACTGAACATATACAGGCTCCAGAATGTATGCGGTCCTGCACGAGTGTTGGTCAAGTCTGATCTTGAATGAACTCAGTCGGTGACATCACTATGCTCTCTGGCAGATTGTTCCAAGCGTTCACAACTCTTACTCTCACATTTATAGGAAGCATGATTATCGTGTTAAGCTTTACAGATAAGAAATTTTACTTATGAAACAATGAAAACTCCATACTCTTCCCCACTGATATATGTTTTATGATGATCATGATAAAGAAAACAGCTGACAAACATGTGCTGTTATGAGATACTTCAATTAATAATGAATATAGAAATCAACCATTTAGATACTAGACACAGATAGACAGATGAGGATGTCGCACATTAAAACACAGCCTTGAATACATTGTAGAATAACACCATTAGCCCACTCTCTTTGGGGTCAATTAAGGTCACACAATTAGATGAAGACAGAGTCAAACAATTCAAAACTAGAATTTGAGAATCGTAATGAAAAATAACTAGTATAATTAAGCAAACACTTTGAATTCATTAACTACCTAATTATGTACATACTGGACCGAGGTGAACATGTATGATGATTTTGCTAAATATATCTGTCTGTATATTTCTATTTCTGTATTTTATTTAAGTTAACCAAAAAATATTTACAATTTTCTTCCAAATATAATGATAGAAAACGATAATAAAGGATGGGTAACTATATTATAAGACTTACAACGTTTAAGACGCTACAGTATAGTAGACTGACGATATATGTATATTGTGGTGGATTTAATGAGGGGGTGCGTGGATAGGGGGGATAGACAAGAGGTGGACAGGGGGGTTTAATATACCCATCAGTTATATTCGAACTTAAGGTTTAGATGAGTGGCGTTGATCTTCACGTGAATTTTCTTGTTTTCTAGGGAATATATAGACAATGAAGGTACACCACTTGTGTCCTGTCTGAGAAATTAGGTGTCGCACTCTGCCAGGTGTTTGTTGAAGCACATGTTACAACAGTGGTGATACCCTTAAGATAGGTACTAAGCGTGACGCCGTGGTATGCAATCCTCTGTCTTATTTTGCAGACTTTGAGAGTATCCCCGACCTAAGCAACTACGATACCCAGAAGGTGAAGCTTTTTCTTGTTCAGGTCTAATCAGACTCGAGGTCCAAGCCCACTGTCTCACTTATCAACACACCTCCTTCATTCCTCACCTCCCCACACACCTCATCATCCTCCACCTCCCCACACACCTCCCCTCATCCCTTACCTCCCCTCATCCCTCACCTCCCCACACACTTCATCATCCTCATGCTCCTCACACACTCATCACCTCCTCACCTTTATCTTCACCTTCTTACAGGTCTTCATCACCAACTACAGTCACTTCCTCATCAACCTCTTAATCCTTCACTCTCTCTCTGTTCTCTCCCTCACCAATCTCGAGTCCTCATTTTTTCTTCACTTTTCCTTCTTTATCAAGTTAATCTCTTCCTTATCCTTCTTCAATAAGTTTCCTGCCTCTCCTTCTTTTGCAATTATTTTCATGCAACTTTTTCTATCGGGACGCACTATCCGATGGCGTTGCACGTCTGTATGTCTCTGCGTGTGTCTGTTAAATTATTCACGTGGCTTCTGTTCCTCATATACTAGAAAGCCTCTCCTAATAAACATGGTAGTCAAGCTGAGCGGCAGGTGGAGGTATCACAGAATTTCCCTTTGTGAATTTTTTTTAACCTTATAGCCTTATATTATTGTCTATAAAAATTCTGAGCATTTATTTGTCATATTAACATCAAAATTAATAAGAATGATTACTCGTGAGTGGTAGAAGCCTTGTGGTGAGGGTATTATGCATACATCTCTCTGTCACACCTTATTCCTACAGGTAACACCACTTCACCTCTTTCACTCCTTCTCATTACCACTTTACCTGTGGCTCCGTCTTACCTACACCATCATCCCCCCATATGGACTTCTCTCACTTGTCTATATTATCATCTCTCACAGCTGTTCTCTCTCTCTCTCTCTCTCTCTCTCTCTCTCTCTCTCTCTCTCTCTCTCTCTCTCTCTCTCTCTCTCTCTCTCTCTCTCTCTCTCAGATCTTTGGCCTTTCTATCTCTCCCGAAACTTATAAGTCATGTGTCAGCCACACCTTCAGCCACACCTTCAGCCACACCTTCAGCCACACCTTCAGCCACACCCTTACTCCTAATCTTCATCTCCTCCGCTTTATATTTCCTTCCACAGAGCATTGTAAGACGCTTTGTTTTATTTAGTTCTCCGTTTACCAACACCCATACAGACGTCATCAATAATATATTAAAACAAGTTCTATATGAATGAGGTCAAAAGGTCAAGAATCAGTGTTAATAGTGTGAATTATTTGTAAACCAGGAATGAATATGATCGTTACTGGTGTACTGCGCGTGAACCTGTTGTCTTTGACCTGATGGGTGAGGCAGGAGGGCTGGTTAGTGGCCGACTGAATGGAATGCTAAAAATAATAACTTTAAAACTAAAATATATGTGACATTGTTTAAACTATTCGTAAACAAAGTCAGTACGTTAATGGTTCTGTTACAGCTATTTATATCTTGGTACGGAATATTTTAAAAACTATATTAAATAATTAAAACATTTGAGTGATGTTATCGTACTCGAGGTGTTAAGTGGTTATTATCAGCGTGGCCCAGAAGCTCCCCACAGTACTGAGTATATTGTGAAGTAGTTTTAAGCTGGACTATACCTGTCTTCTTTCCATCCTCCAGCACCTCCCCTCCCTCCATCCTCCAGCACCTCCCCTCCCTCCATCCTCCAACAACTCCCCTCCCTCCATCCTCCAACACCTCCCCTCCCTCCATCCTCCAGCACCTCCCCTCCCTCCATCCTCCAACACCTCCCCTCCCTCCATCCTCCAGCACCTCCCCTCCCTCCATCCTCCAACTCCTTCCCCTCCCTCCATCCTCCAGCACCTCCCCTCCCTCCATCCTCCAACACCTCCCCTCCCTCCATCCTCCAGCACCTCCCCTCCCTCCATCCTCCAGCACCTCCCCTCCCTCCATCCTCCAGCACCTCCCCTCCCTCCATTCTCCAGTACCTTCCCTCCCTCACTGTGCATTTGCTTTCAGGTCAATTCACTTCATCAGTAAAGAACGGAGGAAATTAGGAGTGAGGTGAGAGTATCAAGAAGGGAGAAGTGTGTAGGAATAAAAAAAAGGTGATGGCAGCAGCGTGTGGTGAGAGTGAGTGACGGATGAGTGACAGGAATGAGAAACTAAGTGAGGTGTGAGGGAAGAGTTAAAGGGGGGAAAAGAGGGTAAAGTGAAAGTAATGAGAAAAAGAGAGGGAAAGAGAGAGGGAAAGAGAAGTAGGAATTCAGTGTGAGTGGGGTCAGTGTCTTGTGGCGTGTGTGTCTGGAAGATATTGTTCGAGCAAAATTAATTTAGGTAAGTTAGCCACTGAACTGTCTGATCTTATTACGAACGAAACCTAAACGAAAAAAACAACAAAAACATTCGTTAGTCCAAGTTATTCCAATGAAAGAAGCACCATTAGCAGATGAGTGACATATTATGAACAGGACTAATTATGATAAAAGTATTCTACTTTCATGGATTCAACCTGGTGTCTTGCTAGCACCTGTGAGTCGTGTCCATGATCTAGCCATAACACTTGGTAAAAAATGTTATATATCTTGTTATATATCTCACTGTCTGTACGGGTGTCAGTCAACGTATTTCGTTTCCACACTTCCTTACTCGTTAAAAGGTGTTTCTGTGTTGCAAGGAAAGACAAACACACACACACACACACACACACACACACACACACACACACACACACACACACACACACACACACACACACACACACACGAGTCCTCACTGTCTGTCTCTCGTTGTTTACACTTCATTGTTTTGTTAACATCAAGTTGTTCACTCAGGTATCTAATTACTCGTTCACCTCCACCTGTACGTCCTAGCATCAGGTCACCAGGTCACTTTACTTGTGTTTAGGCCACTGACCTCTGCTCCAATAGGCTGATTCTCCTAACTCTTGGAATCCACTTGTAGAAACATTTACCACTCATCTTAGTTGTCGCGCTGAAGGAATTAAACAATAAAACAATATATTTTTTCAGGGTTTGTGTACATCTGAGAATATTTTCCATTTATTAACATTATGATGATTCTTATGGCCTCATGTGTAAAAAGCAGATTTCAACATTAATTATATTTTTTATAGTTTAGTTCCGGTAATGAGAATCTTATATTAATATTCCAGAAAAGACTCCACGTAATGTTAGGTATTTTAAGTTATTTTGGATGGCTAGTTATCTGCTAGTTATATGAGTGAAATAATACTGTTAATATTATTAGTTAATTAATCTAAACAGTAAAGAGGAGCCCTAGTTACAAGGTCAGGTGTCAGCAGTAAAGACACACCCCGGTACCTTCACACTGTAGTTACGTTAAGCTAGTATGAGACTCTACAAACACCTCGCCCCTCTCGTCCTTCGGCTTCCAGGCTTCAATCACCAGTTACTTGTAAAACTCTCACGTATTCCATTTCCTTGCTGACGGTAGTGGCTGTTGTGGTGGTGGTAGTGGTGGTGGGGATAATGGTAGTAGTGGTAGAGGAGGTACTGGTAGTAATAATGGTGGTAGTTGTGATGATAATGGTGGTGGTTATAGTTGTTACATAGAAACATAACAATAATGTTTGGGGCTCAAGGATCCTGATCTTTGTCAAAATAGTTCTGGCATCGAAAACCTCCACAGGACTTGTCTCTTCAACAACGGGATCCTTTCAAAGTCGAGCTAAAAACTTACTAATATTCTTTGAGTCGTTATTTTATACAGCAATGATTTGGCAGCTTATCCGAAGTTCTCATTAACTGCTAGTGACATAATTATCTACAAGGAGTCATCATTTATAGTCTCCAGCTTTTACACGTACTGTACATGATCTACATTGATAAACACAAATCACTTATTACTAATCAACACACTCTGAGGCGAAGAACGACCCTGACCTTTATTTCAAACATATGACTCATAATAGTACAGGTTTGTAGTATTGTGTATCTATGACTCACTCGTTCTAACATTCTTGACAACATATCTGTGTTCACTCCAGGAAATGACAACATATTTCATGATCACTTGACATTCTAACTCTCCACTAATTGCACATATTCTGTATTCATCAATGCACGTTCCTTTTAGGCTTGACTTCATCTGCCGAGTAGACATTAGCATGACAAACGTCTGCGTTGGACTGTTCTGCTGATATGCTTACAACCTGAGACACGATATCTATTGGTTACCCCGTTAATGTTAGACGTTAAGAGGCCTAAAGTCGGAATCATTTGCGCAGTTTTCTCTGGCTGGACTGTTTACTTCTGAATCTATATCCTGTACACGCTAAAACGTGGCCTCCTGTGTATATTACTTGTATTAGAATTTAATACACACTAAAAACACAAATAGACACTAAGATATACTAATAAACAATGACTAGACATGGGGCCAAAGCCGAAGCCATTGGAAAGTCACAAAGCCGAAACCGAAGCCAGCTCTCGAAAAGTTTCAAAGTCAAAGCCGAAACCGAGACTTTTCAAAGCTTCACGAAACTTTAACACCATTACTTATATAATATACTGTATTACCTTACATATGATATTGTAAGTTACAGTAAAGTTTTGAGATAAGCTTGACTATATTTTAAGCTGTGTTGTTCTTGGGGTAAGTTGTGACTCCCCCTATAGAATGATAAAGGTTGATTAGAGTAACAATTTATCTTTCTGATTTTATTTTAACAATTATTCACCGATGAAGCAGTGAGGCAGAGGTGGTACCTTACAACCGAGTGACATGACGTGTTGTATTGCCCGGTGACGTTCTTGGTGTTGTAAATACTCTAGTTGGACTCTGACTGCTAGAACACATGCATACATACATACATACATATACACATACATGCATACATACATACATACATACATAAATACATACATAACACACAAATTAGTATCAATTCACTCAAACACAAAGACACACGTAAGTAATTTCAATCGGAATTTCAAAATCAAAACCAGAATATATTTTTATCTACACATTAAGAGAGAGAGTACAAATTAGCCTACAGTACACTACAGTATGAAGAAGGTACAGTAAATGAGAACTCCACAACTGAGGGAAAAGTTTGATAACAATGCCTAACGTTACACGGTCTAATTAACTCTTATTGTATGCAAAAAATATAGAAAAAAATATATATATACTTTTACGTACAGAAATATAGTTTGGGTTATTTATTTGTTATGCAGAGTTAGGTTAGGTTACAGCTATGTGAAGCTAAATAGGGTAGAGTTGTGTAGAGCTAAAAAGCTATAACCACATATAATCTAAAGATACATGAGTGGAAATATTATCTAATATATTTTTCCCAAAGAATCATATTAGCCTTTGTTATTTTTTCCATTAAGTAATTAACTAATATTAGTTTTCCTTAAACACTAATGGTACTTGTTACTTTTTTCCCTCCGAATCAAAATTTCCAATGGTGTTTTAATCAGCAGAAACGAATTAGTCTTTGGTACAGTCGCGAATAAAAGTCCTGTCGCTTCTCATGATGCTCCACGAATCCCCCAAGAGATTCAGACTCGTGAATCCGAAGTAATTATGGATAGAATCATGCATCAGTCTAATGCTTCGGGTTCACGAGTTTGAATCTCTTGGGGGATTCGTGGAGCAGCAGAAGAGGTGACATAACTTTTGCTCACTACTGTACTTTCCCATGAAAAAAAAAAAGTATCGTATGAAATAAAATAAAAATACGACGACACAGTTTAATGACACAGTAGAGGAACACGCAGGGTATGACAACAACATGGCCTGGCACACTCAACCTATTCATACAAGAACGAACAGTATTTTTGACCCAGAATCCTCGTGAAAATGGAAAACAGGGTGATTACTTTCTGTTAAACTGCACGTTACTTAAAACTGATGGAGAAACTTGTGTCTGTGAACCCCCCTACCGTAGTAAACTGTGAGAGCTCATTTCTAACTCAGGGGTTTAAGTGGAGTTTAGAGGTTAAGGATTGTTCTTGGGTCAATGGTTGGTTCGCTTGTCCTCTGTTATGAAACCTGGAGACTCGTGCTCGGTGCCTCATAATCCCAGGTTGTTGAAGCAGAGTCTGAACTTAAGACAAGGAGGATTTTGTAAACTTTAATCGTCTCTTCTGAGGGAAAAAAAAATCGATTGAATTCAGATTTTTGCCGCTAAACAGCTTGGACAAAAGGCTTAACCATGCTCGAACAATAACACCGTGTATTTTTCTTTACAGTACAAAGAGAAAAGACATAACTGAATAGACACAAAAAAACACCCATTGTAAAACGACATATTACTACATGTTCTGGAGTTTTGGGGAATACAAAAAAATATTGCTATTTACTATTTCTTTAATCTGTATAGTTCAGTATATAACCACAATGGAGCCTGTAAATAAGCCAGCCTCACCGAGTATTGTCCAGTACATTCCATCACCTTAAAGTCGAAAAGCTTAACATTATAATCGGATCACCGCTTTAGGAGTTGTCCCATCTGCACTCTTAGCTAAAATGCAATACAGTATTCGTAGTTCAGCAGCGGGTAATTAATTTTATGGAGAGTAACCTACCCTACCCTACCCTACCCTACCCTACCCTACCCTACCCTACCCTACCCTACCCTACCCTACCCTACCCTACCCTACCCTACCATGCCCTGCACTGCCCTGTCCCTTTACAGGTATAATACTCCCATTAATATTGTTACCATAAGAGAATAAATAGAAAAAAATATATCAACCTATGAATTAATCTATAAAAGTGGCAATAGGTCTTTTAAACAAGTCTCTATATATTCATCTCGGTGAATTCTCTTGGACTCTGTGGCTTTTCAAAATTCACAACAGGTCAGGAGTATTCATGACTAAATTGAAAATATGAAAATAACCAATAACTTTTTCGTCGAGGATTCATTAAACTGAGATTTGTTGTCAAGGTCGAGTCTGAATCACTGGCTTAATATTTTTATCCTCGAGTGTAAAAATATTGTATATCGTCACACCTGAGTTGGCTTGAAGGTCACGGTATACATCATTCAGGTGCAAAATGATTGGTAAACAGACCTAACCTAACCTAACCTTAGGTACTTTAAACTAACGTAACCTAACTTAACCTAATCTACCCTAACTGAAGGTAACCTAAGTTAACCTAAATTAACCTTAACTAATCCCAAACTAACTTATCCTTACCCAGGTGATCCAACATTACAGACGAGGAACTTTAATTCATATCATAAGAAAACTACAGTATTAATATCGATTTTCCTCTGTATAATAATAATAATTTCCACGTCGTTTGCCAAGAGATATAGGAGATGACCCATTGACCCAAGGATGAGAAATGGTTCCTAGTTAAGCTCCTCATATGTTAGGTATCATAGCTCTTATTCCTCCTCCTACAACTTCTTCTTCAAATTTTTCCTGAGTTTGGAGAGGAATTCCGTGTCCCAGCAAGCTCACCCGTCCGTAGGTCTGTCTGTACGTCTTTCAATTCCTCCGCCATCGTGCACCTTCCAGTGTGTATATCTAGTGATTGTCTTTTCTTACTGACTCCCTCCCCCCCCCCCTCCCTCAGACTACCACAGACACTGCGGTTCTTGAGGTATGCATCGACACACACTCACGGAATTCCACCGAAGCTTTTGCGTGGTTTGAAAAATGCATAGTTTCCTCTGCTGACTCGCATCGGTCTGACACTGCCGAGTTGTTTCCGGAATATCTCTAAACTCTGATGGATACTCCGCTTTATTCTCTGCCACCACCTGGGTATTATTTCCCTCCAAGAGTAAATGAAAGATTGTACTTAAACTATTTTTTTACTATTGCTATTACTACTAATAATCTTAACTGTACTATTGGCAATTATTTATACGATACTACTACTACTTATAATAATAATACCTACAGAATATATCACATCGAGTGAGAGCGAGAGGGAGTACAGTATAGTTTAGGATAACAGGATCCAAACACCTTGAACTTCTACTAATTATACATCGGAAACAAATACACATCAAATATAAGCAGTTAGATGCCACGCAGGGAAACAAAAATGTTGTAAATCTCTCTCACAGACGTTCAGACACTGTGTATTACGAATTCACACACTATGGTATTAAACTATTGAATTAACTTAGTCTTCCTACTTGTTCCTGTACTGTAATGTGCTGTTGGGGGATAAGCTATGTTTCTGCAGCTTAATATGTGATGTGCTGGCTATTGTACTGGCGTCATCCCTCCTATAGCACATATTCTGATAGTCTAACAGTCATCATCCTTCACATCACACACGCGTCCTCACACTCTCCTTTCACTACTTTTGCCGGTCGCTGGCACAAAATGCTTGCCTTTCAGAACTCTCCATCCTATCTCAAACCCCATCCTGCCGCCGCCCTTGTGAACGCACCTCCCAAATATTAAAACTCGCTGGTAACCTCTTCATTTTCTGACCACCAGAGTATATTACCTCTCTCTCTCTCTCTCACATATTTTACCCTCCATCAACGTTCAATTTCTGTTTTTTGATTACTGTCGGGATTTTTTTTCGACCAAAACCTGTTTCACGATTTTTTCAATATTTTTTCTTAGTATGGGATAAAAAAACTCGTTTCCGGGTATATATACAGTCTACAAACATATATTTAGAATAATAATATATGAGTTTTCAGTAAGTTTTGTGTTAAATGTTTCGCTTTGGTGTCTTGAAGAAATAAAATAACTTGTCTTACTTCTCGTTGTTTATGTCTTTCCGTCGTAAATAGACACACACTAAACCCCCCTTAAATTTAGTGGAGTTATTGTTGAAATATACCAAAGAAAGTCTAGTTAACGTTGTGCTGAAAACATCGACACCATTTCACCACCATGAGGGAGCCAGCGATTAATTTTTTTTTTTTTGGGTAAAGCTGATTTACGGTAATACTGATTATCTTATGATGCAATAACGCTGGTGAACTGATATATTGTATTTGTTTTACGGCTCAAAATATGACGTAAATTATTTTTTTCAAGTATCCTCAATAGTAAAACATGATACTGTATTTAACACAATAAAACAGTTTATAATGTTCACTCATATGGTCAAGATCAGGTGAAGTCAGGTTACACCATCACTGTCCCTCTTTAAACAAGGTGGAAGAGGAGGGGGAGAGAGGGTAGGGTTGTGGTCGAAGGTTGCAGCATATAACCTGTCTCACTCCATCTCACAGGTGCCTCTACAAACCCGAGTCTGATCCACCTGCCACACTAACCCTACCCCAACCAGTGTTTCATTTATTCCCTTTTGCTTTTACGCCACAGATAGACAGACAGACAGACAGACAGACAGACAGACAGACAGATTAGAGTACAGTAGGTCCACCATTATCATCCCCGGGAACCTCTGCTAAAGTGCTAACTGGGCCCAAAATCCCTGAGGGCGGAAGCGGCATCACAAAGGAAGATCCGATTAGTTACTGCAATCCTTCTCTGAATCCTAAAATGTGATGGTGAGGCAGTTTGATTCTGCCTGAGGATGGGAGGTGATGGGGGAGGTGTGGGTGGGAGGTAGTGATGGGTGAGGGGAGGGGGTGAGGTGGTGGGTGAGGTGTGCAAAACGACCGGGTTTTTGGCTTGTTCGCAAATTGGCTGGTCTCTTTGCAAATTACATGATTTCGCATAAAACAAAAAAAAAACAACGCAACACACATATACATTGTGTGTGTGTGTGTGTGTGTAAACTTTCCACTTTAACAAGAAAACTTAGTCTCACATTGGCTGTAGCATGAAAACCAAGAGTCAACTTTAGCCGGTCGCTCCCACATGCACGAGTTGTTGCCGCAGTTGTTGTGGCAATTTAAACTAAAGTTGGATCCAGCCGAAATTTCTGTGACGAAAATTCTGAATGTTTCTGTTGTCTTCAAATAATTCCAGTGATTCCATCGTCTTCAAATTTACTCTCTTGGTTATCTTAAATTCTTCCTCTTATAACAAAATTTACTTCGATAAAATCTAAACTTCCGTGAGTTCTGATAATATTCCTCTGACCCTTGACCGATCACCAAGTAATTCCTTCACATCAAGAGGCACCAGACGACGCCACTTCACTGTCCATCACTGTAGAGAAAATATTACTCCACAAACAGAAACTTTGTGTATATTAAACTCGTACATATAAATACGTTATTTCATGGCTTGATCCTTCATGTCTTGAGGCTGGAAAAACACATCAGGGATTAACTGAGTTGAGAACATTCCATAGTGACATGTAGTTAAGGAATAGTTTGTGTACATAGTGAAGGCTTTCTTCTATCAGCTACACGGTCTGTGAAACACCACCTGTGACCAATACCATCTACTGTACTGCCTCCTAGAAATGTTTTAGTTCGAGGAATTCCGGGACTGAAACTCGCATCCAAAACTGGTTCAGGTTCGGCTATTTATCTGGTGGCTAGTCAACCGAGCCCCAGGCCTAGCCCAGCCTTATCTAATTTAGTATTATAATTGGGATGCTGGACTAATGAGACCTAATCCTAAGGGACCCTACAATGATTTATTTACATATATTACTACATTTAATTTTGAAAAGATGAAAAAAGTAGCTTTATCAGTTTAAGTCAAGACCAGTGAATGTTGACTGACGATACTTTGTACTGACAAGTTTGCCGTTATCTTTCATTAACAAAGTGTCTAGAAAAGAAACCATATCATTACCTCCAATATCTCACCTGAATATAATATTTGCTTGTTTAGAGTCTGGGTAGTCTAATAACTGCTGAATATTATAAACATCATTGAAAGTGATAAACCTATTATCTATATAACGCGTTGAATATACAGGGTCAAAACATCTATGTTAATTGACTAAGTGAAGATAATCTATTAAACCCCTTGTGCATGGGACTGCCTCTGAACTGAATAAAATCATCTGGCGTTAGCTAAATAAAATAATAAAAGTGGTGTCCCCGTAGTGAAGGTGTTAAACAAGTTAAACTTTTAAAATGTGAAAGGAATTGTCAAAGTTGTCATAATCAGCTGAAGAGAAAGAAATACTCCAAAAGTAAGGTCGACTTTACAGCAAAATGTCAAACCAAAAACTGTGAGACTTACAGGACGAATTTACAACATTCGTATGAGGTGAATTTATTTAAACATTGTGCATTCCTGTTTTGTATTATTATAAACATACACGCAAGTTATTGTAAAACTTTGTCCCTTTAGACTTTGCTCTGATAAGGGCTTAAGTGAGGTTATACAAGAGAGTTTTGTCGCATAATTTCTAAATGATGAAATACTGTAAATACTAACCTTGTTACGCTCTGAAAGACCTTAGTTGTGGAAGCTCAGTAATATCATTGTAACAACAACAACAAGTGATGTTCTGAAACGTCATGTGATGAAACAATTAAACAATTTAGAAAACACACACACACACACACACACAGTTAGTGAACCAGTCAATGGAACTTCCTCTTTGACTGTTCTTACATAGCCAGAGGTAAGCAGGACGCTGACTGGCTTCCACTCTCTCACCTTCACTCGGGTTGACAGTCAAGGGCAGGAGGTAAGGGTCATCACTCCACCTCCTCCCTCAGTAACACACCCGAGAGTTCAGTCGAGCAGAAACACGATGGCGGGGCAGGTAATGTTGATTGAACAATTACCACACGACAGTTACGAAGGTGAGGCCAATTGTTGTAAATTCTGATCCTGTAACTTACCTGGTGGACAAGCGTTAGTGGGGAGTCGTGGCTCTCTCTCTCTCTCTCTCTCTCTCTCTCTCTCTCTCTCTCTCTCTCTCTCTCTCTCTCTCTCTCTCTTTCAAGTGCACTGTATCTTTCTGTCATTATTTGTATAGATATATTATTTTTCTATCTACATATCTATCTAATAAGTTTTTGTCTGTCTGTCTGTTTGACTGTCTTTCTACCTCACTGTCTACCAGTCCTGTCTAAAAAGAAAGACTTTGTTTATAATCCTGAGAATAGGATCCCAGATTAATAACTCAAGTCAGGTTAAGAGGCGGCAGTCAACATCCCTCCAGTGTCCGGGAACGTTAGCGTATCATTAACGTGATTTCAGAGTAAAAAGTATTTATACATGATTGATGCTTTGTAAAGCTTCTCATTATCTCATTACTCCCATTGATGGCGTGGGGAGGAAGAGGCGAGGATTTGTGAAAAAAAGGATAAAATGAATTTCATTGTTCGTCAGCTGAATAATAATTGGATTACCGAACAAAGCAAAGCTTTTAATACGATATGTGAATGCGTAGTCGAAATAGGTTGGTTGGGTAGCTTTCCAGTTTAAAACAAGCAACGAGTAAAGCTTTCTGGTATAGCTTTAGGGACGGACGTGTTTTTAGTACTTTTATTTTTAGCTTCCACGAAGGCTGTGAATAATATCCTAATGGAGATTAATATTTCCGCAATAATTACAGTGTGTTGAGTCCCACAGACGGTAAAGCTTTGAGCATAATTACCTTGTGCTATAGAAATGTTGGTTGTGATGTAGTAAAGTACAGGTGGTTGTGGTTGTGTGGTAAGAAATAAACACCACAACAGCATGAGCCCATATACCACACATCAGTCAAACCTTCACTTCATTGTATGTCTCTCCATACAGTCTCCCTTCTCTTCGCCGTACCTTCTCACCTTTACCAACCACCGGTATTTCGTTTGATATTTATGGCAAATTGCAAAGGTAATTTCCCTAGGTGTTGAGTTTTGAAATATCTTGACGCATCAATCTCTCAGAGGCGCGGCACCCAACCCCATTAGGCACTCTGCATCTGTCCACTTTCTCAACGTTTATCCTTCCGCAATATTTGTACCAGGAACGTTTTTCTCAAATCCTCTCTCCCTCTCCTCAACCTCTTCGAATTTCAATCACGTTGGTCCTTACACTCCTCCTCCTCTTATAGATCTTTTTCCTCCAGTATCCTCTTCCTCTTCCTCCTCCTCCTCTAGCGTCCTCTTCCTCTTCCTCCTCCTCCAGTATCCTCTTCCTCTTCCTCCTCCTCCAGTATCCTCTTCCTCTTCCTCCTCCTCCAGTATCCTCTTCCTCTTCCTCCGCCTCCAGTATCCTCTTCCTCCTCCTCCAGTATCCTCTTCCTCCAGCGTCCTCTTCCTCTTCCTCCTCCTCCTCCTCCTCCTCCTCCTCTTAATGATCTTCCTTCAGCGTCCTTCTTCCACTCCATCTTATAGATTTTACTCCAGGTCCTCCTTCTCCTTACGCTTCCCCTCATTGATCTTCCTCTCGGTCCTCTTCCTCCTCGATCTTCCACTCGACTCACAGATCTTCCTCCTCCATCATCATCTTCTTCCACCTGACTCTCTCCTTCGGTGTCTCCCTTCTTCCTCCTCCTCCTCTACCTCTTCCCTACACATCTCCTATTAGATCTCCCTCCTCCACTACTCCTCTTCCTTACACTCCCCCTCCCCTCTCGTAAATATTCCTCCTCCATCTCCTTCCTTATTGAGTCTCCTCGATATTTTCTTACACTGTCTTATGTTTTCCTCCAAACAGTGACAGCAACTACAGGTAGGGCACGACCCTCCACCTAGCCTACGGAGTCTTAGC
>NW_024736071.1:16040270-16165270 GCF_018991925.1 Homarus americanus
CACACACACACACACACACTGAAAGGAATGTTTTGCCTTGATGACATTTTAAGCAAACTTGTGCAGCCTGAGGACAAACCAGTATTCAAATGTTGAGCAAAACTTTACCAATACTCTTGTCTGACTTGGGATAAGTTCGTTTTATAGTCCTACTAGAGGTAACGACGGTGGCAGTGGGACACAAGTCTTGTGTGATAACTAGGATGTCTACGAATCGTCCTTAAAAGATTTACTGTAACTAATAATGGTTTTCTTATTTTTATTTTTATTTTTTTAACTTTTCTAATACATCAACTTTTCAACCCAGACAATGACGTATACAAATGAATTCGAAACCACAACACTAACTCAGACACAAGGATCATCTCTATACCGTACTTAAGTAACACAAAATCTCTCTCTGTATTACAATGAGGTGAAGCAACTCTGTTAATTATAATCCCTCGTCGTGTTATGTTCAGTTACGTTACATTATACCATTATGCCTCAATGTAACTAAAATTACTGTTATATTACTTCCCGTCTATGGTCAAATCTTTGTTTCCGATATTTTAATGTTATTCTTGAGAGTATATCAATGTCTTGGCTATTTTCTGTAAATGTCACAATATCCAACTCATCTGCATAGTGTTTATCATTGACATTTGGAATCATATCATGGCTTGCAGAGGTGTTTTAATTGACAACGGGTTACTTCCAGGGCACCTGCAGTCCACCCAGCTGTGAAGATGTACCTAACTCTTTATCTGGGAAAGTAATTTAATATAACATCGTCAAATATGAAACACGAGAAACATTTCAGTGTTTGGGAGAGAATTATTAAAATTACTTCCCTCGTAAAACTCAACACCTGTTTGAAATATCCCCGATGCAAGAGTGGAGTAACATCACAACTCTAATATTAAGTAAAATAAATCATAATCATAACACATAAGCCTTTGTTCTCCTTGGTAAAAAGTAAAGCAAATCAATCATATGTGAATGCCAGCATAAACTCTTTAATTATACGTAATACATTTAAAAGGGGTGATAAGCTGTGAGGATTAAGCTTGATTACTGTGTGGTCGGAGATGATTACTGGAGTTAGGGGCTGGAGGTTCTTCTTGTAAACATTGAGGTAAGACGCGTTACCTTCCCTGAGTGCGTTTTCTTGAGGATGGTGAAGGTCGATACAAAAGTTACCGATGACATACTGTTAGGTTAGGTTGGGTTAGGTTAGGTTAGGTTAGGTTAAGGTTAGGTTAGGTTAGGTTAGGTTAGGTTAGGTTAGGTTAGGTTAGGTTAAGGTTAGGTTAGGTTAGGTTAGGTTAGGTTAGGTTAGGTTGGGTTAGGTTAGGTTAGGTTAGGTTATGAAATAATTTACGCAACTTTTGGTGTTTTGTAAATTATCATTATAGTCACGATTACTTGTATAATTATTACGATTATATTTATTCGTTTCTTCTATTCTTCTTCTTCTTTTCCTTTTTTTTGCATTACTGTATTATTATTATTATTATTATTATTATTATTATTATTATTATTATTATTATTAGTATTAGTATTAGTATTAGTAGTAGTAGTAGTAGTAGTAGTAGTAGTAGTAAAAGTAGCAGTAGTAACATTATGGCATATTAAACTTAAACAAAATATTTACCAAAACTTGTTCAAGGACAGAGCCATAAAATTATATATAAACTTTGTTTAATTGAGAATGAAATGGTGTTGGGCAGGAGCGGTTTAGTGGTGTCATGAGAAGGTGCGGTGGAGATTAAGACTTCCTGGGTGACAGTTATGGCCGGGATTAATTGGTCATTAGAGGTGGTGATAATAAAGGTTATTACCAGGTGATATGGTAAGACAAGACCATAATGGTTTATGACAGATGATTATGACTGTGTTGTTAGAGCCTGGTAGTTAGTGGGGAGGAGGACAGACAGACAGACAGACGACGACTTTGGATGCTGAATCAGTTAGAAGGACTTAAAAAAGGATGAGGAACTCCAAGACAAGACACAGGACGTGGAGGGCCGCACGGGACCCTGGGGGAAGGTAAAGACTTCACAGGAGGACAAAGGGCGTTGGGTGGCCTGAAATGTCCTGACACAGAGTGCACGATGGTGTGTGTGTGTGTGTGTGTGTGTGTGTGTGTGTGTGTGTGTGTGTGTGTGTGTGTGTGTGTGTGTGTGTGTGTGTGTGTGTGTGTGTGTGTGTGTGTGTGTGTGTGTGTGTGTGTGTGTGTGTGTGTGTGTGTGTGTGTGTGTGTGTGTGTGTGTGTGTGTGTGTGTGTGTGTGTGTGTGTGTTTAGATCAGTATTGTTTATTTTTAACAGTCATGGTAAAGAAGCTTCACATATCTTTCGCCCCACCTGCATGGCGAGAAAAGTGACGTCAGACACCAGTGCCACAGGCGCAGTAAATGTGATGCAACACAGTAATAACGGCACCAGGCAGGAGTTACTGACACCGGGGATGAGTAGCGGCCTCATAAAGCATTAACTGAGCCAACACTATAAAAGTGCCACGGCAGAATTTGGGTTTTAGGAGTTTTAGCGGACGAGTCATAAAGCTGGCACCCTCCTCGTCTCTGCCTGTCGTAAAATGAGACAAAAACTGCCTACATATGTTAAGGGACACCATCCTCGATAACTGTAAGTTGTGGTTAGTGTACAGTTAGCCGAGGACGTAGGTGGTGTATGGATCAGGTGGGTGAATGGAGGGGGGAGGTGTGGATGGGGAGGTGTGGAGGGGGATGTGCGGAGGGGGATGTGCGGAGGAGGAGATGTGGAGGAGAGATGTGGAGGAGGAGGTGGAGGGGATGTGTGCGGAGGAGGAGGTGGAGGAGGAGATGGGAGGGTGTGGAGGGGATGTGCGGAGGAGGAGGTGTGGAGGAGGAGATGTGGAGGAGGAGGTGGAGGGGATGTGCGGGAGATGATGTGTGGAGGAGGAGGTGTGGAGGAGGAGATGTGGAGGAGGAGGTGTGGAGGGGGATGTGGAAGGGAATATACTGAAATAAATAAGTTGTAGAATTAATGTAGAATATACCTGAGTGATGAAACAGTCTAGTGTTTACTTCTAAGACACTGTTAATTATACATACTAGTGACAGTACCGGGAGCTTGTGAGGTGAAAGACTGATCGCTCCCCGGAAGGATGTTTGGTCAGTGTGATACCTTGAGTCCAGTGCATCTGACAGTGTGATAACATTCTTAGGTCCGTCAATGAGAGAGAGGGAGAAAAGAAGGACAGAAGTTGAACAGTTGTGGTGTGACGGTATGAGACAGAACTTCTCTGTATGGATAAAAACTTTTATTGCTGTTGTTGAGACACATGTAAGAGGTGAGACTGAAATATTGTGGAGGGATGTAAAGAATTTATTGACAGGAGCAACCGAGGGGAGAGAGAAAGACAGACAGACAGACAGACGGAGGAGAAAAACACACTGACAGACAACAATCAGGTGGCGGTGGTTATGTATAGACAGCCAGCATGTATCTCACCACCATACGTGAATGGGTTTAAAGTAGTTTATGTAGTGAGTTTATCTTATGAACCAACTGGTGGGTCAGGATCAGTCAGCCTGAACCGACACCTGAGCGACGATGCCTTTGGTGTAACTCATCAGTTCAGGTGCTTGTGGTAGGAGGCAGTGATAGAAAGATAGAGATACTATTTTAAAAACCCCTAATCTACGACTACTAACACTACTACTACTACTACTACTAATACTACTAATACTACTACTACTAATATTAATGATCTCTCCTCACTTGCACAACGCAAAACTGAAAATTATCCACAAAAATAGCAAACGTCGTTCATTCTTTAAATAAAAGCCAAATGTAGTAAATGTTAGCCATACGGAAATGCTAGACAAAAAAATTCTGTAACGTGAACTTGAGGGTCAGTGAGCAGGGCGGGGGAAGGTCAAGCCATACTGAGTAAATTATACACAAAAGCAATTTCACCTCACGAGTTTCTCCTCCTCAACCATCTTCCTTATTCATGATGGGAGGGGGAGTTGAGATGCTTACAAAATACCGAAAATCTGTCTTAAATTCATACAAGTTCTCTCTCATAAGTCGGATCTAAAAGGAAAATATACCTTTAACTCGGAACTTCCCTCGTCTCTCTTACCACGGCAACAGCACTACCATCTGGTCATAAAGTCAATGTATAAACCATCCCTAAAACAACGTCAACTGAACCTTGCCTCGCTACACTACTGCAATAAGACGGACCACATCTTCCGTGTCTAGGAGCTGAAGGGGGAACACAGAGACAGAAACACCCACTTTGTACAATATATTAGTGACCTTTATATTCGATTTTGACCTTGGTTGCCCCCACTAGAAGGATATCCCGACCAAATACTAACGACCAAACTGCCATTGTTGTTACAGTGAAGAGCGGAGAGATTCAAACAAATATAGTTGAAGGATTTATCGTTCCTGAGGATGATAACAAACCGCTGGCTAAAACCCAGGTAATCCATCATTAACCATCTGGAATACCTGGGAATACCTGTTGGCTTTCATCTCGGTTCCTAGACGACCATAATCTGTAACAGCGGTAGGTATAAAAACATTGTTGGTGAAGCATATACTGAACCCATGTTATTCGTTATGGAGTTTTAGTAACGTGTGTAAAAGCAAATGATGGAACGAGTGTTGAGGTCTTACACTGTACTAGTCGACATAAACTGACTTTGATCTAGATTTAGAATGTAAACTTTTTGTCGCAGGTTAGAACTAGTTAATTATTGTAAATACTTCATATTAGCGTAATCGAGAAAAAAAAATATAACTACAGTCACTTAAGCTGATCCAGTAACCTGATGTCTATTCCAACAAACAGACAGAAAGGTAAACAGAGACAAACAGATAAAAAAACAGACAGACAGACAGAGACAAACAGATAAAGACCGACAAACATACCGAGAAAATACATCATACAGAAGGTAACTGAACTAACAAGGAGCTAAAGACCCACAGTAAAAATACACCCAGACAAACTTCAGAGAACTGTGTATAGAAGGCGGTAGGTTGATATCGACACGTTCCACCTGTAATCAATTGGCTGAGGAGGATATTGTTGATTGGGGCTAGAAAGGAGACGGTAAGTTAATCATGTTTTCGTCAAATTGTACTCACAGTGTTGTTATCTGTTACCGTGTGAACTAGCGGCTTCGATATCCCTAACAGGTAAAGTTCGCTGAGTTCATCCCTCCTCCCCATCTTATGAAATATACACAGCAAGCAATTAATCGGTGGTCTTATTAATAAATCTAAGTCATTTTAAAGTAGTTCAATATGTAAACTCCTGCAGCTGATAGGTGGTTCAGGTTTGTAGAATATATTGGTAGATTGAGGGAGAGTTGTGGCAGGGGGGAGGGGGTGGGGTGAAGGCGAGGGACTTGAGTATTATGTTCACTGGGTCTTATTAACATCCTAGTGTGGTAAACGTTGACCAGCTTGTGTTTATAGAGAGGAAAGTTAACGCAGTAATTGTTCTAGTTTATCGTCACTGCCATTTCCACCATCTCACAAAACGTCATTTTAGTATCACTATTTCACTGGATATATTGTGTTGTTTCCAGTTTACAGTGAAATGCTATCGTCTGAACAACAACATATCACTTCAACATGATAACGACTGACGCACCATTGTTTGAGAAAAGCTTTATTCAGAACCAACTCTAACAGACGGTGATCAGATCTCTCACGTTAAATGCTATTCACATCAGACGTCCATGAAGATAACAGACTGTCGAGGGTTTATTAATCATGTGTTGGATATTGTGTCTTGTTGGGATGTCGAAAAAATAACAGGAGTTTGACCTACAGTACTTGGAGACGTGGAATTAGAAACGTGAGATGAGAGTGTGAATTAGAAATGTTGTTTGAAGTATTTTGTCTTGTTTCTTTCTTCTCGCTGTTTACATATGTTTTCGTTCGTTCTATTTGTACATCAAACATTGGTTATTATCTCTCTCTCTCTCTCTCTCTCTCTCTCTCTCTCTCTCTCTTTCTCAACGCAAATTCGCTCAAACCCTGATTCTCTCTCTCTCTCTCTTTCTATTTGTTCTCTCTATCTCTTTCTCTCTCTTTCTCTCATTTTTTCTCTCCATCTCTCTGTCTCTGTCTCTCTGTCTCTCTCTCTTCCAGTCACTTCAACTCCCACTCTAAGCCTTTCACTCTCCTACTTTCTTTCGAGTACTCACTCATCCCTCTCCTCCTCCTCCGTCCTCTTCACTTCTACACCACCTTAACCTCTTCCCTGATCTCCTTAGTCCTCCTTCCTCCTTACCCGGCCTCCTCACTCCTCCTTATCTCATCATCTCCCTCACACTTCTCTGTATTCCTCCTTCCTCTCTCAGGTCTCCTCAATCACTCCTTCATTTCCTCCTTCCCTCTCACTCCTCCGGAAGACTTTGGACAATCAAATAATATTGACGCAGTCATTCCCTGGCAGATGTCAACAACCCCGGCAGGAGGAGAGTCTCGCTAATCAACGTTTGTTTAGCTACCTCGTCAGGCGGGTCGCGATAGCTGGTCCTCTGGGTCTGGGGAGGAAAGCTGGAGGTGCTTTGGTGCCACTGAGAAGAAGGATCTGTTTGTCTGTCGAATGAGATGTAAATTTTAGTTGACGAGTGATTTTGGAGGAATATACAGTAAGCGTGAACGAAAACCTAACCTAACCAAACCTAACTTGATTTAATATATATGAAGAGGAGTTATCTGTTGATGTAACTACTGATCAAGACTCACCTTGATGATAATGAGTTTCACCAGTAATGAGTTTCGTCACCTTGAACAGCGAAGACTATAAAATGAAATTACGGAAGCTTGTCTTTAGTGATCATTGTAATTATTAATGTCATCACCTTTTATTATAATATTAATTGCTGTTAATAAGTATTCCTGCTACTATAATCAATATAATTTATCAATATTATCTATAATTATTGAAGATTTGCTTATTAGGAAAATTAATAACTATTTTTTTTAGGGAACTTCTGAGATTGATTTTCATGAGAAATAATTAGACCCGAGATTCTGTTGATGATATGCCCTGATAACATACATCGTCTCGGATGGGGGGAATTTTTCCATTTTAATTTATCATGTTGAAAGTCTCGTACCTGTTCTTGTCTGTTGCTGCCTCTGATACAACCTAACCCTCACTATGCTGCCTCTCACACCACCTACCCTCACCATGCTGCCTCTCACACCACCTACCCTTACTAAGCTGCCTCTCACACCACCTACCCTCACCATGCTGCCTCTGATACAACCTAACCCTCACTATGCTGCTTCTCACACCACCTACCCTTACTATGCTGCTTCTCACACCACCTCTACCCTCACTATGCTGCTTCCCACACCACCTACCCTCACTATGCTGCTTCTCACACCACCTACCCTTACTAAGCTGCCTCTTTAACATAAAACTCTCTCAATTTAATAATACTTCGCCCTATCATCAACAATAAGTCTGCATTATAACACCAAATCATTATACGTGTATGATTATTTTTTCCCGTGTTTACAGTTACCATGAATATAATTGGACAATAATCTCTATTGCCCGTCTCTTAATCAGGAAAAGCCCATTACGATATCCCGTGGTTGTGTGTTGTTGTTCGTAAATTGGAATTAATTGGCCCTAAAATCACCTGTAATGGTTGTATGACACGGCAATCGGTTCTCGCTATTTTCTCTCGCTATTTTCTCTCGCTATTTGATATATGTCTCGCTCGTATATTGTCAAGACTTTGTGTATATTGAAGAAAAACATTTTCTTTTGTATTTTATTTTATTATTTTTTTATATGTCTTTGTTGCTGTCTGTCTCTCTGTCTTTGTTTTTGTCTCTCTCTATTTGTCTCTTTCTCAATCTCTGTCTCTCTGTCTCTCACTCTCTTGTCTTTATCTACCTCTGTCTCATTCTCTCTCTTTCTTTGCCTTTGTGTCTCTCTTTGTCTATCTATCTCTCCCTCTCATTTTCGTTCTCTCTATTTCTATCCTTCCTCTCTCTAATCTCTCTCTCTCTCTCTCTCCGTTAAAGAATTACCATCAGCGGCTGTGTGTCCCTATTAACGAGCGTCATAATCATAATAAAAAATTAAAGACGACAGGAAGAATGGTTGTTGATATGAAACGGAGGGGAAAATGCTGTACTACACGAGCTCTGGACAGTCCTTGATGTACGAGTGTCTCTACATCACAACAGAATCAACACGTGTATCTCTCTCTCTCTCGTGTATGTGTGTGTAGGGGGGGGGGGTTGTGAAGAGTATGTTACTAGTATAAGGAATAGTACAATTAGGTTTGGATTCTCTGTAAAAAGGATTTAAGTCTCATGGATAATGTAGGTTACTATATGGTATTTATCCTAATTGGGTTGTTTATGAACTGTTTATATCATTAAGCATTGTGTTTAATGCTTAGTGGATTTTATTTACTATATGTGATTTAGTTGAATTAAAAAAAAGTAATATTGATTTTTTTTTCTTACATGACAGGTTACTAAGGGTTTACACTCGAGAGAATTATTATTTTTTTATGGGATGATCTTGTAGCCACTTCACATGACCTGGAAGGAAAAACAATAAGAGATTGGGTAAGAGAATGGCAAACTAGAGTAGTGTTGTCTAGAGCTAAAACACTGTGGCATTTCCTGTGATAAATTGGATAGTGTGTTGGGTAAATATTTTTTCTTTATCTTTAATTTCTTTTTCTTACCATCTTTCTCTATATATCTCTCTCATTCTCTCTCAATTTTTTTCTCTTTCTCTTTCTTACTCTAACTGTCTGTCTGTCCGTCTGTCTGTCCGTCTGTCTGTCTCAAAATCAAAAGCCAATATAAACAACATCAAAGAATAATATAAACTCCACCAGAAAAAAAAAAAAAAAATATCATCAAAGTCAAATATTGGATGACGAGAGTTTGTGTGTTAAGGTCACTCAGGTGTTAAATCATTTACCTGAGCGTAATGGTAATGAACTGTGGCAGCAGGTGACATAGCCTGTTACAGTACACGGTGGATATAGTAAAACAAAGTCAAAAGTTACTTAATTAGCTGCTACTACACACACACACACACACACACACACACACACACACACACACACACACAGACACACACTCAGAATACACAAGCTTAAAAATATATTAAAACCAAACGTTAAATCAATGTGTTGGTGTTTGTTAAAGGCACAAATCCAGTTGATATGAATACACTTGACTTTATTCTTATTGTAGGATTTTACAAGTCGAATATACAACTATGTGTAAATTACAATTACTTATTTACGATTTACAAATACAATATAACCTTGTAAATGAATCACTGTATATCACACTAAAAGATAGAGTGAATGATGGGAGATGACTTCCTGTAGATGCTGTAGTAGCCACGAGACGTACTGTATATCCCTTTGTGATTTTTGTAGGACTTGGCTACAATGACGGGAGATACAGTGAAACCTCCCTATAACGGACTTTATTTCTCCATATATTCCGTTAGTTGGGTGGTTTCACATCTAACAGGCCCTTGATATAACGGACGTTCATCTCGATATAGTTCGCTAGATGGAGGTTTCACATCTAATGGTTCCTCGATATAACGTATTTTCCTCTCCATATAGTCCGTTAAATAGAGGTTTGACTGTAGTTAAACTTGAAAGAATTAATAAATAAGAGATAGATTAATACGAACAAAACACGAAACGTAAATTTAATAAAGAGATTTAGATGGGTGGAGGATAATGGTAGAATGGGTGGAGGATAATGATAGAATGGGTGGAGGATAATGATAGAATGGGTGGAGGATAATGATAGAATGGGTGGAGGATTAATAGTAGAATGGGTGGAAGGATGGATGAGGAGGGGGGAAGCAAATCCTTTTTTTTCCCAGTTTGTAATTTATGTGAGATTCGTCTGAAAAACACGAGCGTAGGGCAGCTGTGGCCTGGCTGGGGAGCATCACGACTCAGTGTCATTATCTCCTCGTTAGCTTTCGTCTCTCTCTCTTTCTGAGTTAAATCCCCCTGATGAATCTACTTTCCCTACCAACCATCACCATGACCCACCCTAACCTAACCTAACCTAACCTAACCTAACCTAACCTAACCTAACCTAACCTAATCTAACCTGAGGATATAAACACCAATCAAGGGTAGAGTGAAGGACCATACTCTAACGAGTCTAAGATATTTATCGCTTCCCCTCACGAGGCTTCCTCACGGCGTTCCAAGTTGAATGAGGTGATTACATAGAGTAGTTTGAGCTTGTTAGTTCTTCAAGACCCGAGGATGGGGGAGTGATGGGGGAAGAGGGTGGGAGTTGATGGGACGAGAGGGCGATTTATGGGGGGAGTGATGGGACTCTTTAGGAAGCAAAAGCAATAGGATTTCTGATGGGAATATTGTAAGGTGGTAGAGCATGATGGGACGTGTTATAACATCATAGGTGTTTGCTACAACGTAATGGAATTTGCTGTAAGATGATGGGACGTGCTGTAACCTGAGACATCTGTAACATGATGGGGGTTGATATGATGTTTCTGGGACGTGTTTTACCATGATGGGGGGGAGGGGAGGGAGAATCCTGTAGTGTTATGGGACCTGAAACGTAATAGGACTTAATGTAATCTATTAGAACTTACTGTAACGTAATATCATCTTGTGTACCATAATTGAACTTACTGTAGAATAATAAGACTTAAAGGGATGTAATAAAGTTTTTGCTGTAATATTGTAGGACTTTCTGTAATTTACTGTAGTGGATAATGGATGATTCTTTTTTTTTTAACTTTGACTGTATTATTTTTTGTAACTCACTCGCCAGACTTTACACAGTGCCAACAGACGCCCATTGAACTACAGAGTCTTGCAAAATCATAAACAGAGAATAAAACAGAACGAACTGAATGGTAATACATAATAAATAATGATTAATAGTAACGAATAGTAAAGGTTAATAATATCGAACGTGATAAACAATAGTTAATGGCTTAAAAAAGATATAAATACATCATACATTATATAACAAAATGTATGAATAATGTATGATATAAAGGTTAACTATAGAATACATTATAAAACACAGCTAAAATGTATAATGTATGATATATAAAATTTTTACACTCTTGGGTCCGAGCATAATATTTCCTACCCTCCTCTGGCCCGATAACTGCTCACCATAACAACCTCTCTCATGTAGAACACAACACACACACTTCTAATTAAATCTGATCACCTGTAGCCCGACGGAAACTACTAATAACACAGGTGATATTAATTAACCTTCTCAGGTATGTAGGTTGAAGAGAGATGTTTCCACAGTGATACTCTATATAATTGATACATATTAACCTATGTCTTCTTGAACGTAATTATGTGTTACGGGAAGGAGGAAAATGCTATGCCAAGGTTAATAAGGAAGAAGTTGCTATGGATCGTCGAGTTAACTTCACCTTTACTCGCTGTGTGTTGGGGAGGGGTGGGGAGGGGTGGGGGGAGCTTGTGTGTAGTAATATAGTTTGTGATGCTAGGTGATGAAATATGATAAGAGGATATGTAGGGTGAGGGAGGGAGGGAGGGAGGGTGAGGGAGGGAGGGTGGGTGAGGGACAGAGGGTGGGAGTGTTGTAAGGCAACGGAGGTAGAGTGAGGGAGACAGAGGGTTAGAGTGAGGGAGGGGGAAGGTGAGAAGTGATTTGGTGAGGGGGGTTGGATGAGTGTTGGAGGGTGAGGGGGAGTAGGATGAGAGTGTTGGAGGGTGAAGGGGGAGTAGGATGAGAGTGTTGGAGGGTGAAGGGGGAGTAGGATGAGAGTGTTTGAGGGAGGGAAGGGTAAGGGAGGATATTAGAGAGATAGAGAGTAAGACATGACGAATAAAATGAAGAAATATTTGATAAGAGGACCAAGTTCAACCCAACGTTCAAAATGGTCAGCATAACCTTGAACTTACATTAATCTCAAGTTTATATCAACTCTAAATTGTTCCTCAAAATCAACCGATTCACCCTAACATAAATTAGACCCATGGACTCGATACAACCTGCCATGAACGTCAAATTAACAGCTATTTAAGATTCATAGGAGACCTCGCGCTAAGAATTTACTCCCAAACCTTCCTTCGTGTATAAGAAGAGACAGGTACTCGTAGTAATTAGGTTCTGCCGCATATTCCCTCTGACAACGACTGTGGAATCCCCAATACCCAGGGAGGTGTTAACATTGTTCTACTTACCATTAACATTGGTTGATGAGTATGGTGGAGGAGAGGTTCCATCTCACATCGGCACGTGAACTACAATATGCCGGGAGAGAGTGTCGCATGACTATTGTTCGTGACTGTACGTATCCATACCATGAAACAAAAGAATCCATACTCTTCGGTACAAGTAACTAGGGGAAGGTTATATTTCAATAATAATAATAATAATAATAATAATAAAAGAAGCGATATAGTTAATTTAACCACTAATAATCCTCATATTCTTTATCCCTTCGGTCAGTCTCCTATTTCTCCAAGTCTTGCAGCTGGTTCTCCACACATTCTCCATCTCCGTGGTTGGTAAGCTTCCATCTCCGGTTTGCCTGAATTCCTTTTAACATTTTCTCTTAACTCTTCGCCGCTACATTACCCGACACAACACACAGCCGACTCAGTGTCACCGACGGCGCAGTATTTTGCAGTTCAGAACTGGTATTGTGTTCTAGTGAGTCGTTCCAACTACCCCACTCATGCACTTAGTCTCCTGGAAGCTAGAGACACGCCCGTGCCACGACAGTTTCAATTAACCCCCGAGTCTCAGGGCCCGTCCGTGTTAGTCGTGCAGCCTGGGATTGAGTTTTAAAAGTGTCTAGTCAGTTTTGTGGGTTGTGGTGTGTGTGTGTGTGTGTGTGTGTGTGTGTGTGTGTGTGTGTGTGCGTGTGCGTGTGTGCTATAAGGTCCCTGGAGAAGTTCACATCGCTAAGATATTTAAAATAAAAATGTTTGATATATTGATATAGTGTTTTTATGTGAAGTATTTATAAAAAAAGATAATTTCCTCCTCCTCTTAAACAGTACATTTTTTCTCGTTTATATTGTCATGTACTGCACTGTACTGCACTGTACTACACTGTGCTGCACTGTAATACACTGTACTGTACTATACGTCATGGTAAAAGAAAAATCTGTTTGATGGTTATAAAATGTCACTTGACCATACCTTTGTTGTTATTACATAGTGCGAGAACAGTGACATTTATCATTTACTGTGAATGTTATGAATATTATACTCAAAATTGAGTGTACTGGATAGAAACAAAATTATTAATATTTTTTTTTTTTTGGTCTCCACGCATTCGTTAGTTCAGATATATTTATTTTGAGTGAAGATAATGCTATATCTGTTGGAACACAATATAGTAAAGTCTTCAAAAAATTATTCACTATCCCTCACCATATTTTTCTGTCGACTCAATTGAATTATTAACCCTGATGTAGAAATTTTTGTATTTGAAATTATAAAAGATTTTTGTTGTCAACTTGCAAATATAAATATAAATCTTGCTGTTTAATAAATGTAATATCTCTACATGATGTTCCTTAAAACCAAACCCATGACAGTGAACTTGCTATATTTGAGTCACGAAGCAGAAGTCCCTCTGTACTGCTGTTCGAGACTGTCCCGTACCCAAATGAGATACTGAAGCAGGAACCAGGAGTACACAAGCCGCTCACAGACTTAATCTACCAGTCTCGAGTCTCGGGCTGATAAAGATAATGTTACTCGTAAATTTACCTGTAATTCATTAATGTTCATCAGATATTACCTTGAATTTAAACTATAATTATTATATATAATTATACACGTAACTCTTCAAACTTTTCTATACAACATACAAGTTCATAATAAAATAATAATACTTGTTTTCCCAGGTGTATTTTCAAGTGAAGTGTATTTCTAAAGGTTCAGCCATGTATGATTCATTGTATAATCTGTATGTTGAAACTCTCTTGCTAAATAAATATATTTAGCTTGATAATCAGAGATGTCGACCTTCTCATGGTGCCTAGAGCGCGCAGTGAACCCCTGAACTGAACCTCAATATATTAACAATACATCACTAATCAAAGTTTCGAGCCCAGGACTTCCGAGTGAGATGCTGACAAAGGCTTTGTGTAACACAGTCTATAGGTTAGGATTAGATTCCTAGTGGTGCAGTGGTTAGTACTCCCAGTCCCAACTCAGAGGTCCTTGGTTGAGGAGACATAAGAACATAAGAATGGAGGAAACTGCAGCGAGCCTATTGGCCCATACTGGGCAGTCTCATTTACACCCAGCCCCTATTGCTCATATATCCATCCAACCTATGTTTGAAGCCTCAGAGAAGAGACTAAGGATCGTTCACAGAAATTTGGGATTATTTTCCCTGAGGAAGATGTTAAATTTTCCTACTACCTTTTTTTTTATATTTTAAAACTAATTTTACACAGTTTTTGTTTACTGTTACTCACTACGTACTCACTCACCCTAATGCGAAAAACTCCCTCGAGCTCTTCGTGTGTGGAACGAGATCTCACTATACAGCGAGTGTTTCCTCTCTGGATCGATATGTTGAGCTGGAACAAGTAGCTCGTTGCCCTGGTATCTCCGGTAGATCCAATGAACCTGGTACTCAACTCATTCAGGAACTTCTGGCCTTAATTACCCAGGCTTCCAGAGACTTTGATGCTATTGGTACATAACATTATTGAAGGATAAAGTTCGTGTACTTCCCTCCCTCTAGTTTTCCCTAAAGCTTGCTGCCCTCCCCGCTCCTGCTGTATTGACGGGAAGGTAAGTACAGGGCCACACATCACCTGTTTACCGTCCCTGCCGGGGGTCATCTGTGTGCTTGGCAGTCCGCCGTTGTTTGATTCTTCTTCGTTGTACCTCGCTTGCTTACACCCAGATTTTCCACATACCAGGGCATAGTTGCCATATTGGTATGGTCATTCATTGCGGCAGATACACTTTTGAGCAGTGTGGACAGGTGTTGCCAGACGGAAGGCTATTCCAACACGGAGGTCTATGGGACAGAGGGGGGGGGGGGGGGGGTTATCCTTAAGGAGGAGCTTGGAGAGGCCAGGAAGAAGTCCTCAGCGTGAGAGGGGTCACCCGCCTATGATGCGCTCTCTAGGTCATTTGGTGTTTTCAGCCATGTCCAGGACATTCTCCTCCACGATGGGCTTATCCCAGTTAGGGTTTTGACGTCTCTACTGAGTGGCTGCCTTCCTGAACCTTGGGTCGTTTACTCCAGTGACCGCTCTCAGGCGCTTTGGGACGATCCTCCCAACCAGTCTGTCTTATACCGCCCAAGATAACAAGAATGCTGGCAATGCGGATTTAGGGATTTTTGCATACTGTATATATGTTTGTGTGTGTATATACTCGTATATGTGTACGTGTGTGTGTGTGTGTGTGTGTGAGTGTGTGTGTGTGTGTGTGTGTGTGTGTGTATGTGTGTGTGTGTGTGTGTGTGTGTGTGTGTGTGTGTGTGTGTGTGTGTGAGTGTATCCCAGAGTTTTTCAACAAATGCCGGTCATCATTATATAAGCCAAAAACAAATTCTCAAGGAAAAAAATACACATTTTCAATATAAAAGGAAAAGTAATATTTGGCAGATATGAGTTGTTGGCAACAACACACACTGCATTTGACAGATAAATTAAAACTTGTGCCGCAGATCATAAAGTATCGTACACGCCACCATACAAGGTTTTGTTGTGAAGCTTTTGTTTACTAAAAGTAAAAGAGTTGATGTAGTTCATTTTGACCGATTTTAGGCCGATAGACAATATTTTGTTCATGATGTCGACTTTCATATGTGTACAAAATGATAGAGAAAAGGACAACTGACGTCACGTAACATTACAGAGTGTTTGTGTTTAGAGTCGTGGTAAATATAGAGGTTGTGTGACCTAACCATCCATATAATGAAAAATAAAACTGTTTACTGCATAAATCTTTTGAGTTAAGTGAAACAAAGTTCCTGGTGAGGGATTACGGTAACATATTTCACAGTAATTAATAGTTATGACGTCATTAATAACACTAAGTCGTTTAGTAATACTTCATGCTTCTGAATATTAGAATTTATATCGCACTGTATTACAATGACCAAAACAAATGAATCATCTTACTCTAACATTAACAGTGTAGTGTTGTTGGTTTAAAGTAATAGTTCTGAGTATATGATGTCGTTAATGAGTCACAACGAAAGAACTATGAGAGTTTAAAGTTCTAGAATAAAATAATGACATGGATTTCATGTTGATCTGAAATATATATGATTATGTTTATATAAATTACAAACATTACTTCCCGTTTGGAGTACGGGTCACCCGTCTGATCCAGTACTGTCACCCGTCTGAACCAGTACTGTCACCCGTCTGATTCCTGGATGCTAGAGATTGCAAGTTGATTGAAAACGTCCATTAGCTACTAGACTGAGCTAAAGTATGAGATCTTGGAGCAATTCACCTTCCTTCAAGATTGTGCTGGAACATTGGTCACTTTCTGGAGGGGATGAAAATATATACCTGTTATTTGTTAAGCCAATATAACTTTTTTAGCTGGAGTAAATATCAGGTAGAATGCGTCGGCCACACCTGGCCAACTCACCTGGATAACTCACCTAGCTAACTCACCTGGCTAACTCCACTCCACTAGCTAACTCACCTGGCTAACTCACCTAGCTAACTCACCTGGCTAACTCACCTGGCTAACTCACCTGCAACCAACACCGTAACACAAGGAATCAGCCTGCAGGTAGCGTGTTCTGGACTGTGGTAGTATTCTTGTCCGGTATACGTTCCTTCTCTTCCTGGCTCTCGTTTACACTGGAATAGAAAACTGTGATGAATTTGTTATTCTATAGAGGTTCGAGGTACGAGTATAATATTTTTTGTTCCTATTTGAATGGAAGTAAAAAGAACGAATAGAGGTTATAAAAAATACATTGTTTTTGTGTGCTTATTTTTACTACGTTTGTGGATACATACAGGCCAAAAAAGCTCCTGCTTCATATACTGTATCTTATAGCCTAAACGACGGAGGCCTAGGTAAATAGATTTGACTTTGAAACTTAAGAAAACTATTAAAAGAGGGTTCAAGAGCACGAGGAAGTATAAGGGGGGGTTTCCATATACACGTCAGAAGGTCAGATCAGGTTACTCAGAGAGGTCAATTATGTGATCATGAGTGAAAAGAAGGTGATGGAGACTCTGAATGATAAGTAATTGGATAAAGTTGGTACAAATGACACAATAAAGATCAATAGAGAGACCGTAATGATGATCTTCTTCCAGGACTTCCAACTCAATTCCAGGATTCATGTTTTAACTTCAAAGCTGTAGGAGAATGGTCATCGTGGAGGAACTTGGTCTAATGTGGAGGATGATTGTTTGAAGGGGAGGTACAGATCCTGTGGAACCTGATTCGGAGGGAAAGTGGCAGGAGTATATGGGCGGAAGGGTAGGAAGTGGCAGGAGTATATATGGAAGGATAGAAGTGGCAGGGAGTATTTCTAAAGGTAGGCACAAGCAAAATCTGAATATAAGCTCTATCTGTATTTTTGGGAATTTGCTATATTTATAAACACACACACACACACACACACCCATCACCATCACCATCATCATCATCATCATCACCATCATCATCATCATCATCATCATCATCATCATCATCACCATCATCACCATCACCATCACCATCACCATCATCATCATCATCATCATCATCATCATCATCATCATTGTCATCATCATCATCATCATGTGTTCCAGTTCTTTACCATTACACCTTCACAATTTCCTCACCCGTTGTTACACAGGTAGTCAAGGTGACGCAGAAAATGACTCAAGGTAACATTACATAAAATAGCACTCTCTAGCGTCACTCTTGAAGGTCATTTATGTACCTTCATTATCGCCACAAGTTATTCAGTGTCAGTAACTTTGAGTAATAAGCTAAATGCCACAATTAACTCCGGCGCCTCGCTCTCGCTTTAATGTTACGAAATTTTCATTTTAAATTGTCCAAAGAACCGGACCAACTTTTACTGCAGTGTGGCCTAGTGCAGCAATATCCTTTTATCTGAAATTGCCTTAATCCAAGTTGGGAATTCAAGTAATTATAAAGTTGACTACCAGAGGGAACCCAGTAAGACATATGGAGGTTGTTTAGGTAACACACTCGTAATAAAACTTAATCCTGTTTGTCCTTTATCTTTATTATTAGTGGTTTATTGTCTTTGTATTGCTATTAAACTCCTTTGGCATACATACATACATACATATATACATACATACATATATACATACATACATACATACATACATACATATTCATTTTGGTATTACATGGTTGGAATTATATTTTCGTGCACCGTGTGATGTTTTGTAGTTGTATAAATTCTTTGTATATCATTGTAAAAAAACAGTCAGAAATTGTGGAACATTTCGTCCTTTGTGTTACCTGTCAATAGTGAAGAGGAACACCTGCATCACAGATCAGGTAAACTGCTTAGATGACGTTAATGGATGATCAAAGTTTATTACGACAGGGGCGATCGATAGAGATTAAGGATACTGAATAATAAAGACGACAGTGGGTGAACAAGAAGGTAGGGACGACTGCCTATTTTTTTATTCTATTTCCGGGAGTCGTTTTAGAATTGTCTCAAGAGTCGTCGTCGTGTTTGTGTGTAGAGGGAGCGTGTGTCTGCCTCCGTACCACTGATTTCTCTCTACAACACATTATCTTTGTCTCAGCACTCCTACCTTTCTTTAACCATACTATTGTTCTCTCAGCAACCGTAAATTCAGCCTTGTTACCTTTCTCTCAGTATTTCCCACTCGTCTCAGTTATGTTTTTCTCTTCCTCACTTCCCACTCAACATTGCCCACTTCACATTCAGCTGCGTACAGTACACCTTTACCATTCCTCTCCCCTTTCCTCCCCAGAGCCACTCAAAATTGTCCCTCTACGCTCACCTTCCCTCTCCAGACCCACTCATCATTGTCCCTCCACGTTCACCTCTCAGGCTCTCACTTTTCCTCCCCAGCGCCACTCAAAATTGTGTCTACCCGTTCACCTCCCTTCGACACCGCAACGTCCATCCCCCACCTTCACTCTACTTGCAGCAGCCCTCTTCTACTCCCATCTCCCATCCCTTCTACAGCGCCCCTTAGCATACTCCTACCCAGCTCTCAGCACTTGCACCGCGCACATGAGGTCTCATAACATAACTCACTGAGTACAATTTCGTGTGTTGAGCTCTCTTGGGAACACACCCAGGATACAGGTAAACAGCATTATGCAGTTTTCTCCCGTCTTTATCCTCGGCTGTGTGAGAGAGAGGAACCATTTCTTCCACGCAAGCCTCCGCTGAAATTGCAATTTTCCCCAAGCTGTGGAATGGGTATTTTACGGTTATATCGCCATGAATAATCGTAATGATGTTGCTTGCATATCTTAGCTATTACACCAAGCATGTTCAGCGATATCTCCATGCGGTATACTTGACATAGCTCGACCCGGCGTATGTTTATCATACCCCCGCCACACGTCTATAGCATGAAGTAATTTTTTAGAGGCCAACATCCACAGGTTCTTACGACGCGTTCATCAAGTTACCGCAAAATAGACCTATTATTTGTGACTACGAGCAGAGTTACGACGCTGTTATCTCTGGGACAACTCTTTTCTACCCCCTATTCTTGGAGCCACGCGTGACTAAGAGCAAGAAGGGAAGCGAGAAAACCCTTCCATGATATTGAAATAAAAATTTGCATGAATGGATAATGCCACTAAAAACTGGGAAGGCGAAGATTACCCCAAGAAAAAACGCAGGACTTAAGGCGAAGTTTACACAAGTGGTGGCGGGCGTCTCAACCGTACCGTGGTCTCCAGAGTGTGATGGATAACATTTTACACACCACATTGTAACTTCCCCCCCTCCCCCCATCTCTCTCTCTCTCTCTCGAAATTTGCACTCATTATTCTCGATGGCTTCATTCTTACACACTTCCCTCTTCCTCTTTATCTCTGTTTCATATCTTATTTATCACCTCCTCCTCTTCCTCCACCAACCCATCGTAACTTCGCGCTGTCGACCATTTATGACCAATGAATATTTATAAAGATGTTTCTGTCTGTTTTTTAAGAGATGAAAATCCTGAAATGTTCTTCATATTGACTTAGCAATCTACTTATCTTTCTTTGTTGTCTCGTTTGTTTATCATAATCATTTTCCTACGCCTACACGTTCTGTTTTCATGGCGGAGAAGAGTTCATTTTATCTCAATTTTTTCCCCGTTGGATTTAAAGCAGTTAAGCCTTGTTAATATAGTACCGTTAACAGTTATTCCCCGTTACAGTAAACAGTTAAATCCTGTTATAGGTAGAACAATAACTTCCTTTATAATAATCAGTTGTTCCTGTTAAAATATTTATTCTCACCGGTGTACAAAACTGTTATCGCTAATATTAAATAAATACTCCTGCTACAGTTAACTTATATTCCATTCATCAACTTTAGAACCAAAAATTACCAACGTTATTCACAGAAGTTCCCAGGAGCAGTGATGATACATTCCCGTCTACGTCTACCGTCTTAGTCCCTCTCACTCAACTGATCTACATACCATGAATATCTAAATGAAACGTCGACATCGGTGTTAAATTGGTCGCGTTAGTTTTTCGTTTGGGCGAATCGTGAGAGAGCAGAGACCCTTATAGCGAATAGTTGTTTCTTTAAGGTTGATGATAATAGAAGCCTTTAGGAGTCAGTAAGTTTAGACAGATACACGAGGCGAGTCTCTGTGTAGTCAACAAGTTTTTGGAATGGATGATTTTGAGAGATAGTGAGTCTGTTAGAATACCCTTGTGAGAGAGGAGGCAATATGTGCTCAGATATAATGCAACAATGTTAGACGTCCTCAGTATAGTGAAGCAATGCCTCACCTGTAAACTTTATCAACCTGAGTTTTAGAAAGTATAAAAGGCAACGACTTACATTTTTAAAGGTAATGCCTAACAACCTCATATGATTTATGTTTTGAGTTATAATGGCTTCTGAAGAGTTATGGACGTATTATAAATGTTGTAATTCTGGCACAATTTGAGTTTATTCTTTATTCATGAGGTCTTGTGTAGGTATGACATCTTTATGGCAGTGATGCATAAATACAATATTTTCTAATGCATAACAGGTATGTATTACCCGTTAACTGATTACAATACTTCTTTACACCTGGGTGGATTGAGGGTTGTACCTGGGATCGAAGGAGTGACCCTTGGGACGGGAGGTAAGAGTTGTATCTACTCTACCGCCGCTCCCCTTCCATAGATTAACCTCAGCATGTAAATAAAAAATGAGAAAAAAAGGTGCAGCCGCCATGAAGAAGGGGAGAGAGACTGTCCTCAAAGCCAAAAAATAAACTTAGAATGACTATTAATTATACAATATAGGGAGGGAGGAAGGCGAGAGGAGGGTGGAGGGAGGAGGTGGGATAGATGGCTGTACTGGGGGTCAACATTTGGATAGTTCTCTGAGGTATACAGAAGACCCTCCACCCCCTCACCCCTCCGTGTGTCAACTTTCTCCTCCCACACACGGCTGAACTCTCTGCTCAGGCAAATTTGGGTACCTATTTTTTTATATAATTTTTCTGATGACCCTCCCTCTAGTAGTGTTATGATGTAGTAATCGCTCGTTCCTTCCTCCGTGTCGGTTAGTCTCTCTTTGTTTCTCTATTTGTCTGTTTTCTCTTGCGTTCGTTCATCCGTTTGCTTATGTATTCACTCGTTCGTGTTTATGTTTACCCTGTCGTATATTCGTTCGTTCGCTTTTGAGTCTCCCTCAGATGGTGACTAAGGGAACAACATCACACAACACGTTAAGACTCTGAGTGTTTGTTTTGTAAATAAAGTTTCCTTTCCGTGAGAGGCGGCAGCTGAGATCACGAGGCATAAAAGAGCAAAAGACCCGCAAAAAATAGCCTTACAGTACGAGAACTCTGCTAAATGAAACTGCAGAGACGCGAAAATAAAAATATTTTTTTTCCTCTCTTGGGGTAAAACAGGTAAGAGAAAATTAATTCATAACAGTGGAGGAAGTCGCAAATTAACCTTCGTGGGTGTAAACATGTTATTAACCTAACCTAACCTAACCTAGTCTAACTTAACCTAACCTTCTGGAGTGTAAACGCGTTATTAACCTTTTTGATCACGATGAATTAATTCCCTGAGTGTAATGTCATTGTAGATAAAGTCATTGTATTCAAGGGTTTAAGTTATCGTATGCAAGGGGTTAATATTTCTTGATGGACTAATTCATCGTACTCAAGAGGTTAGCTCATTGTACTCAAGGGCTAAACTCATAATATTTAAAGATATTAAGTTGTTGTTCTCAAGGGATGAAGTTATCTTACTCAAGGGGTTATGTCATCATACTCATGGGATAGGTAAATAGACTGCATAAAATACTATAAACGAACTAAAAAAATAGTACATGGATTTTGCCGAAACGAAAAAAAAAATAAAAAATACTGTGACCAAAGTTTCAGCGAAATATACAAACTAATTTTAAGACTGAAATGTTATAAGTTAAAAGAAATTGAAAAAAGTAAAATTTCTTGAATAAATATTGGAAAATTATCCTGTCCTTAAATTAGCGTAGCAAAATAATGTGAAAAGTGGTAATGAAATCTTAACACCTTGAGGGCGATGATAAAACCCTTTGAGGATAATGGTTTAACCCCTTGGCGACGACTATTTAACTCCTTGACGACGATGATTTAACCCTTTGATGACGATAATTTAACCCTTTTCGGACGATGCTTTAACCCTTTTAGGACGATCACTTAACCTCTGGAGAACTAATTAAAAAAAAGTCGACCTCAGAGGGTTCAGGGTAGCATAGATACGAAGAGAAAAAATGTAACTGGAAATAATTCGCCAGTGAGAGCAAACCGTTTGAATATAATATTAGCAAAAGAGTGACAAAAAATTGAAGAAAAAAATCCAGTATGAAGAATGTTGTTGATGGAAACGTTTCATCAAGATCAGAAAACTGACTTAAAAATCGATATGAATAAAGATCTAAAGGGAAATGTATTTTAGGAAAGGGAAAATGTAAATTATGGAGGACAAAAATACTGAGCAACATAATACTGCTGAATACTGGGCTGGAAAAGGTATTAAGGAGGTTGTAGTAGTGACACAGATGCCGTAGAAGAACAAGTTTTGTATAAATGATGCTGAAGAACTGTTAGAAATATAACTAATTGATACGGAATTAATAAAATTTAAAATATTACTAAAATAACTCCTTCGGGGCTAAAAATAGCTTAATTAAATGCTGAAATAACGAGGTGTTATATTTTAAAGGTGATAAAACAGTGTTGCAAAAATTAACAGTATTTTTTATAATGGTTCCTGTTCAATACCTAAGTTAATGCAAATTGATAATACAGTATTGCAAATATGACGAAAAAAAATTGCAAAAAAGACCAAACTGTTGTAGAAATGACATTGTTAAGTACAAATTAAAAAAAAAACAAGTTAAAACAAATAATAATAAACATGACTGCCTTTGTTGTCCAGGTATTCATAATTAAACCACTGTAAACATCACCCCAAAAATATTATAAAACAACTCATTCAGTAAAATTACACTTAGGAAAAATACTGCCCACAAAAAATCACACATAACATGGCAAGAATTATTATTTAATAGTCAAGATGATGAGAAATGAGAAACTTGAAGAAAAAAATAAGAGTGACGGAAGACGAAGAAAAGAAAAGAAGAAAAGAGAAGAAGAAATGAAAAGAGAGATGAAAGAGAAGGAAGAAGAACAGACAAAAGAAGAAAAAGAATAAAAATAAGAAGAGAAGAAAAGAAAAGTCAAATAAAGAGGAAGAAGAAGAGAAACAAAGGAGAAGAAAGAAGAAAAGGCAAAAGAAGAAAAAGGAAAGAAAAAAAAAAGGAAATGAAGATGAAGACTAATACAACACGGACGGGGAATTATTAACTAAATAACACCACTAACATCATCACTACACCACCGAAGATGCTGAAAGCTTTGCCGAAAACCTACTTACCTCTCTCTCCTCACTCCACCTCTCTCCTCACTCCTACCTTGCTTTTGTTCTCTTCCCCTGTGTGTTTTTCTTCCTTTATTACATTTCTCTTTAGTTATAATCTTCTTTTTTTTTAATCCAGTTCTTGTGTTTGTTATGATGCTTTAATTGGGGTTAATGTTTTTGTCGTGTTTTTTATGATCTGTCGTGTTTAGTTGTGTGATTGTTAGTGGTTTTGTATGTTGTTATTATTATTATTATTTATTATTAGTAATAGTAGTAGTTGTTTACGTGGTCTGCATGCGTATTCGCTTTATTTTTTTTAATTTTATCAATAAATAGTTTCTTATAACTTTCATATCTGTCATTTTCTTCGTACTCGACAACAATAAATTACCGAGAGAGAGAGAGAGAGAGAGAGAGAGAGATATTTGTTAAGTTTCCTCCTCTCTCTCATCATTCATGTTGGTATTGGAAAATTAAAAGCAGGTAATGAAGCCTTATTTGTATGCACGAATATTTTTCCGCCTTAATGGGAATTCAACAATGATTGGCGATCAATAGCTACGTATGAGAGAGAGAGAGAGACGAGAGAGAGAGAGAGAGAGAGAGAGAGAGAGAGAGAGAGAGAGAGAGAGAGAGAGAGAGAGAGAGAGAGAGACTTGCATATAAAACTGAACGCAGATGGGGTGAAAAGAGAGAAACTGAAAGATAAACAAATGGGACAAACTACGAAAGAAAAAGGAAAAGTAAGAACAGGAAACTTTACCTTGGCTCACAAAAGCTCCAGATACAAACGCAATTACAGGACTAAAACCCCTTTCATAAAAATAGGTCAGTGATGTAATACCCTAACACCCTTCCTCCCTACACTCCAAGTAAAAATATTTGTTTACAATCGCAGTTCCATACGACGAGACTCTCCCAGGTGGCGGGAAAAACATTAATGCAAATTGATAATGTAATTCCTATGGTCAGGGGAGCTTATCGAATCTGCTCCTGAGAACAAAAGTCATTTGGAAAGAAATGGAACTGGGATAAGTTGGAGAGTTCGGTGATGTTTGTCTGAGTAGCGGCAGTGACGTGGGTGAGGAGATTGGGTTGGTTCCTTCAAGGCGGTGTGCTGGGTCGTGGGATAATTGTAGGGAGATATGTACAATATTGATAATAGTTCCCCTTCGTGTAATGACGATGGCCGGCCCAAGGGCCACCTTAGCGTGAATTTGTTTAAGGTGTAGAAGCTGTTCGCCAACACAACAACCACACCCTAATAACAAGTTGCATGACCCAGTGTCAAGGAGTAGTCCGAGAAGACCGGACAACTCGCCAACTGCACTGCGATCCGCAAATAAATTAACATCCAGGTCCCCAATTACTGCTGGGTAGACAGAGGTAAATGGCGTAAAGAAACTTGCCCATAGTTTCTCCCTGCCCGGGGATCGTACCCGGGTCCGCTCGCTTGCTAGGCGAGCATACTGACCATTACACCACAAGTCACCATGGACACACACACACACACACACACACCCTACCTCTGTGCCAGGTTTCTTACAGCGGACGTAAATATTAAACTAGTTTGTTATTACAGGCTCACCCTCCACGTAATGTTCCTTACTATTGCCTTAAATTCTTATATAATTTGATGCACTACTGAGTTTCAAAGTATAATTAGAATCATTACATAACAGTTTTATGTATGATAATTTGTCACATGAAGGCCAATTGGGAATCGAATTAATATCACGAGGTATGTAAATGGAAAACTGTCGGCATTAAAGATATCCTCAATTGCAAAATCGCCGTGAAAAATAATTCCGCACTGATGTAGGAACGTTTTCGTTTTACTCTGCCACTGCAAGAAGAAATTGCAGTCACTGTCATGAACACGCCGAGGCAATTGTGGCAATTTTTCAATTTTACCCGAGGAGAGATTACCGCCTTGGGACTCCCGCCACTGTTGTGTTTTGGCCAACAAGAGTTACTATATCAAATACTCGGATAAATGTATACTTGGACACTGTTTATTTTCTATTATTATACAACTAACTGTACTGTATATCCGAGTGTATATTTATAGTCTCTCTTAAGGGATGAATGAGGTAACTCATGGCCACAATGACCTTTGTATATAATTAGGAAAAAAATATTTTGGTGTGTGGGAACGTGTGTTTGGAGGGTGACGGAGGCAGGAGGGAAGGAGTTTTTAGGACGCAGCATCGATCCAGGTCCCCACCAGTCCTTCTTAAATTTGGGGATTATTCTATGCAATCCTGTGAAGGACTTCCTCAACGCGTCTACAACAGTGGGTGGGGGAAGGGGGGTGGATTGTTGATATTCCAGTTTTAAATTGCTCTTTGGAATCCTAGAGCAATGCTAAAGGAACAGATGTTAAGTGAATGTGTCTCACTTAACTCAGTATAGGTCTCCATTTGATATTTTTTTACCAGGTTGAATTAAATAAACTTATATATCCAGGTGTGATTGCAATATAACGGTTTAGTTGCTGAGCTATTGCCAATTGAATTCGTCAAGTCTAATTAAATCTGATACGTTAAATTTAATACCTGAGTGAAATTCCTTCATACATATTCACATAGTTTAATGGGAATAATCGTGCGTACATACCTGTACTCCGCACATATTTAGACACGGAACTAATCGTAATATTTTCTGCACAGAGCTTTACTAAAAACGACACAGCAGGTCCTCTCATTCATCACTCACCCCTTGAGTGTGAGACCTGACTCTGACACACACGGAAATAAGCAGTTGGTAACTTTGTTTTCTGATTATTTTATATCTTATGTTTCTCTATTAGTTCGTCATACTGATACGAATGACGAACATGAAATAACTTTTTGAAAACACGCACACACACACACACATACACACACACACACACACACACACACACACACACACACACACACACACACACACACACACACACTTCCTCATATCCTCAACACCATAAGTAAATTTTAACCTGTTGATATTTTTATCCTAAACTCGAGTAACAGTTTGTGAGGTCAGAGGTCAACAATAACTATTTTATTTTCAGCGTTTTAGCTCTTTTAGGACAATTTTCTTAACCAGTATTATATCTTGATTATAACTTAATAGAAGCATTATTGATATAGCTCAGTAAGGTAATTTTTCGTCTCGGTTTTAATGTTTCCAGTAAAAGTTATACTAAGTTTAACACATCATAAATATTTTCCCAAGGACATTAAAATAAAATATAAACTTTCTATTTTCCAGATCTTGACCACATGTTATAGTGAAGCAAGTTCTGAGCCAAAGTTCCCGTGGTATTTAGGGGTAAAATGAGTTACTCCCAACCTCTTGCTAAGACACTGCAAGTCCTGCTCTTGTTCACACCAAAGTTCAACCCATTTTGCTATTGGATATGTAAATTTGATCCACTGTTTATAATTGCCAAATCGCCTCGCTAATTACCAAACTCCCTCATTAATTACCAAACTGCTTCGCTAATTATATCAAACTGCCTCGCAAATTATCAAACTGCCTCGCTAATAACCAAACTGCCTCGGTAATTATCAAACTGCCTCACTAATTACCAAACTGCCTCGGTAATTATCAAACTGCCTCGCAAATTATCAAACTGCCTCGCAAATTATCAAACTGCCTCGCAAATTATCAAACTGCCTCGTTAATTACCAAACTGTCTCGCGTATTATTTTCTCTATTGGGAGAATGAAAGTGAGAATGAGCTTCACGTAGCCTCATCCTCCTCCTTCACCTTATCCTCCCCGGCACTTATACTCCTCCACTAAACAGTATGTACAATGTTGTGTCTTACCGAAGCTTGCAGCCTAACTTTCTTCCTGGAATATTCTTGGAGTTTTGTTGGAAATTCCCCAGATGAATTTACTTTTTGAAATCCCTTTGGAATTCTCATGGAACTCTTCTGGAAGGTTTGTAAGTCGTCTTTGGGATATTTCTAGAATCTTCTTTGTATATCTTATTGATGTTTCTAAAGCCTTGTTGAAAATACTGTGGAAATCCCATTGAATTTTCCTAGAACCCTTTTGGGAAATTCGCCGGAAAGCTCCTTGAATTTTCTTAGAATTTTCTTTAAAGTTTCTAAGAGCTCTCATAGATACATACAGAAGCCCTGCTGTAACCTTTCTGAAATCCTACCAACTCCCGGGAAATTCTGAAGAGGACTTATGGAACCTTACTGTAATCCTTTATGGTCATCACTCGATTCTCTTAAGCCTTGGTGACATCTTCAAGACCTCCTTAGGCACCTTTTAGAACCCTCCAAGAAAAAGACCTTCTACCTATTTACTCACCGCCTAGTACAACCTATTCTCCATCTCCTTACTCCATCACGACCTAAGCTAACCTAACCTAACCTATACACAAACCAAATTCATTCATCTTATCTCAGGTTATTTCATTACCTTAAACTCATCTTATTTTACTTCTCCCACAATCATCATCATATAAAACGAAAATCTTGACACTTTCCCCATGTCTTTCATTTCCTCGTATATGAAAGCAGAGAAAGTTTTAACCACTTTCTCTTACTTTCTAATGTGAAAAAAAACGTGGTTTATCTTATTTCTGGCCCCGACATCCACCATTCACACTTCCCTCTGGAGAAAATTCGAGGGTGATGACGAGGAGTAATTTATATTCAATAATATTATGCCACGCTGGGGAGTCGTTTGTCACTAACTGCTTACGCCTGCTTGTAATTGTCTAAAGGGTGGGGGAAATGTTGTTTTAATGAATTACTACACTTAATGTTTTGGGAAGTCTTTAAGGGAGTTTGTTAGACTAGATCATATATTACACATTAATAGTGAGATGTTAAGGGAGATACATCTCTCTGTTTACTGGGAGAGACAGAGAGACAGAGAGAGATAGAGGGATATTTGGAAAGACAGAGAAAGACGTAATTGAAAGAAATACCTTAAATGATACAACACTGTTTATGGACGGCTGGTCTACACAATTATTCATTCATGGTAATTGAGAACGAATTCATGAAACATACCTAAAACGACATTTCTTATTGGGTCGGAAATGAGAAAAGTTGAGAAATATTTACAAAGAATTGGTGAAAGAATTGTGAGGTTCGTTGAGACTCAGGCTTAATCAGGAGCTGGAGGAAACCTAATGAAAGATCTAACAAGGAGAAAATTACGATAACTGGAGGAAGGAGTGGAGAAGAGAAAAAGTAGAGATTAGTACAAGGGATATTAGTGTGTGTTTGTGTGTGTGTGTGTGTGTGTGTGTGTGTGTGTGTGTGTGAGATAAATAAACGAAATAAATCATATGCATACTATGATAAAACTAAGGATAACTGTGATAAATAAATAAACTCTGATAGGATAATAACAATGTTTATATAAATCAACCATAGAGATAAAATAGGTAAGTATCGGGACTGTGTAGGAGTTGTTGGCTCTCTGTTACGCGTCTGTCAGTACCTGGAGACACTTTCTGGAGGCATGAGTCTCACAATACCCGGTGAAGCCCTCCCCTCCCCCCCTCCGAGTAACTCTCTCTCTCTCTCTTTTTCTAATCCTTCCTCACCCCCCTCCCTTCACTTCTCTATGACTCTCTCTCTCTCTCTCTCTCTCTCTCTCTCTCTCTCTCTCTCTCTCTCTCTCTCCCTCACTCCCTCATCCTCTTGACTCTCCCTCCTTCTCAACCTTTCTCACTCTTCCACTCTCTCTCTCTCTCTCTCTCCCTCTCAGTCTTCCTTACTCTCTCTCACTCCTCCACTGACTCTCCCTCTCTCCCTCCCTCATCCACTGACTTTTTCAATTTTTTAATGTTGACGGAATAGTGTAATTACTAACCTAGTTATACGCCCAAAGACCTTACCTGCTGAAGCGGAGTAATAACTTTATAACGTCAGCGACTAGCCTACCCTGCCAGCCTCCCTCCCTCCCTCCCTCCCTCCCTCCTTCCTACTCCAAGTATTCCTCCTTGCAAGCTTCCTTTCCTCCCTTACTCACTCCTTCTCTAATTCTCCCTCATTCCACTTCCTCCCTTCCTCCTTTTATATATCTCTCTTCCTCCTTTTATATATCTCTCTTCCTGCTTTTATATCTCTCTCTTCCTACTCCTCTCCCTCCCTTTAAGCCGCCCTTCCTCTCTCTTATGACTCTCCCTTTTCCATTCGTTTCCTTCCCTCATCCTTCCCTCGTGCTTCTCCTCCTCTCCATTTCCGTTCCTCCTCACTGAGTCTCTCCACCTCCCTCTCTCCTTTAAGACTCTCTTCCTCACTCATTCTCTCGGAGCTTCTGTTCAATCCTCTTCCGAATCTCTCTCGCCTCTTCTTCTGAGCCTTCCTCCTTCTCCTCTTTTGAGCCTCCCTTCTCCTCTTCTTCTTCTGAGCCTCCCTCCTCCTCTTTTTCTGAGCCTCCCGTCTCCTCTTCTTCTCCTGAGCCTTCCTCCTCCTCTTCTTCTGAGCCTCCCTCCTCCTCTTCCTCTAAGCCTCCCTTCTCCTCCTCTTCTGAGCCTCCCTCCTCCTCTAAAGCGACTTGTCTCTCCCCAGATCGAGTGATGAAGGGAGGAAACACTTTCTGTAATGGAACACAATATATTACCAAGACAACAACCAAATAGAGTAACATATAAACCTGACGATACAATATGATATAAAATAACAAAATACAATACCAATAGTGAATACAATAAATACATTACACGTGCAGTACGATACAGGGTGGTGCAGTATGAAGGAGTCAGTGTCAAAAGCAATACAGTGAAACACATTACAGTATTTATAATAACGAGATAGAGTACTAAGCCTTAATATATCAAAATACAATATATATTTGACTTCAGAAATAAACATTAAAGAATAAGGTAATGACATGTAATACGAGGTAGACAAACATGCAAAACAGCTCAATGTAGTGTAAAATGATGCTATTCCGTGCAATGCTATGACGTATGGTGTAATTTGGCGTAATGTAATATACATTTACTTTAATACAGTGCCACTAACTCAGCGCAACACCATACAGCGGATCCAATATGATACAATGCAATGCCACAAAGTTTAGCAGTATACACTAGAATGAAATATGATGTATTGAGATACAATAATGAAATGTAATGCAAGAATATACAATAGCATACAATAACAAGAGATTACATACAGGAAAATGCAGCACAAAGGAAATAAATGGAATACAATGTAATGCAGAACTGAAGGTTAGGATTCAACATATTTTAAGGTAATTCACTACAAAGTAAGACAATGATAATACATCACAAATACAGTAGAACTCAACGCAATACAGCGAAATACACTACACTACTGGCAACACTGAGCCACTGGAGCTTAATATAGTTTACTGGCGTCTTGGTAACCCTGTTAACAAACAAGATGAGGAGTGAATGGTGGTTGTTGTTGTGGATATACCGTGGTGATCTGGCGCGGACCTAGTGAACTGTCGGCCTGAGCCAGCACCCTCTTCGTCAGGTACAGGCTAGTGAGGTTCTAGTAGAGGAGAAGGGGAGAGCAGAGAGTTTTTACCAGGACACTGAACTTCTAGGAAAATAGTGAACTAACAAGGGCAACAGAGTACTATAAAATGGAAAAGAAAAACAGACATATCGTTTAGTTTTCTTCTGTTCCAACTTAAGATTACTCGAGGTACAATAATTATGACATTGACCTTGTCGTTGTCTGGTTTCTGCCGAACATATCACTGTCTTCATTATTCCTTTTGTTTGTATTATAACTACATTATAAATTATTTGTATTCTGACTGTTGCCAATTAGATTCACTCAACTACTTCGGGGTTTCAGGTTTGGTCAGTTATGGTCGAAAGAGACCTTTAAATTCTGCATGTAGTGTGTATAACAGATGAGGGAATCATTTATGAGTACTCTCTCTCTCTCTCTCTCTCTCTCTCTCTCTCTCTCTCTCTCTCTCTCTCTCCCTTTAACTCTTTTTTTATATCTTAAAATTTATGAAATATTTTTTAGCATATTAGATGACTGATTTTTTCTTAAATTTTTCCTATTCATTAAAAGGAATTTACTGTTACTAGTGTACCTCGGAGGGAGATACAGAGTAGCTCGTGGCTTTAACAAAATATTTCCCCTCACTGGTTATAAAAGAAATCCTTCGCTGAGCAATAACAAGAAATCCCAGTCATTGTTACGATAACGAGCAGGAAATTGGAGCAATTTTTCAATTTAACAGAGGAAAGATTATAACCCAGGGATTTGTGCCACCATTATATTTCACTTAAAATGAAAAATGGTGTCACTTATTACAAGAAGAGACCGGGTGGTGCACTGCTCTTGACAATGATATCAACTACTTCTACCTGAAAGTTGGTAATAGTGGTAGAACAGGTGGTCGTAAGCTTCTAGTTTATGAGTGAGAGATGGAATAGCTTGAGGAGAATCTTGTTATCTCGTTTTACACTTCGTCGTGAACTGCGTCTTGATGGTTATGGTAAATAATATCATTCATTTCACCAAAGGCATCATAAACTGTAAAATTATTCAATTTCACAAACTCTTATCGATATTCCTCCCGGTTCCTAAACTTTTACCGATATTCCTCCGGTACCTGAACTCTTACCGATATTCCTCCCGGTACCCGAACTCTTACCGATATTCCTCCCGGTACCCGAACTCTTACCGATATTCCTCCCGGTACCTGAATTCTTATCGGTGTCCATCCCGGTAGCGGAAATCCTCACCGGATCTTGACCATTAACGGGTTCCCCAGGAGATATATTCAGCGGCTGTGGCCAGCAGCAACAGGACGATGCATCTCTGACAGCCTCGCCGTCGTGATCCTCAGAAGCTGGAGGTCTCTCATCATCAAAGGCAGTCAATCATCATCAGAGAGACTGAGGTAATCCAGGTGCCCAGCTGCGTAGTCTGATGGAGGCTTACCTCAGCTCAAGACTTTTGGATAAGTGATCCCTCTGCACCAACATCACTCCGCCGTGCACAACTTGACTTAGAGAGGCTTATAGGCTTCCTCCTCCCACAGCACGAGGTGAGGGTTCCCGAAGGCCTTGTGCCAGACCTGCAATATGGCGCCCAAGGACCCTCAACAGGTTGTCATGGTTCTCAGCTGTCCTTGATGATGGAAGTTGCACTGCAAGTGAACTACACGACCCTCACACTGTTGCAGAAGCCATGATACTAGTTCATCTCACTTTTCGTTTATTTTCTCTGTTTTATGTCTTTTGTTTCGCTATGACCCTAAGACTATTTTCCTCCTACCGTCAGATTCCTGCAGAGTTTGAGAATGAACGGACTGGACTGAGTGATCCTTTGTAAGGATTTAAAGTTTGATATTAAGAGAATATTTATACAATAATTGCGGCTTCCTCTAAGAACAATAATAATAATGATGATAATAACACAAACAGAAATGCCACTACTACTACATTAATAATATTAATAATAATATTAATAATATTAATAATAATAACACCTAACATTATACAAGAGGTCTCTCCTTACTGTAGAATGTTATCACTAATATTAAATCTCACCTTATAGCCAGGGTTACACCTTACATGTTTCCAGCAACCTTCATTATAAACTAATTCCCTCCAGGTTTAATTTACTGTAACTACTTAAATGAGAGTTAACAAAAATACCTTTATTATGGAAACCAATGTTGCACGAGGCGTGTAAGTCCGTCTTATCTAAGGTTGTAAAAATAATAGGAATCTCAACCTACTCACAAAATGTACCACAGTGGGTTAATGGCATAGTTAATCATGTCAACATTCACAAGTAACGCTAGAGGGGAGATAGTCTGCACACCTGAAAAGAGTATTAATATTTTTCTCCCTATTTTCTCTCTATTTTCTTCCTATTTTCTCCCTATTTTCTCTCTACTTCCCTATACTTCAGTAAGTGAAGAAATTTTAGTGACAGAGAATTGCTTTTAGAACTGATTATAATATAATATAATGGTATTTACGATATTAACCTGTAAATAACAACTAAATGATTTAGCTCTCTTAGAAGACTAACGTAACCTAACCTAACCTAACCGAATCTTCCTCTGTATTAATTAAATCCGCCTCCAACAACAGCCAGGCCAAGTTTTGTATTTTATTTTTTGTTTAATACTTTATCTCTTTATTTACCCCACCCCCCCTCTCACAAAAAACCCAGCAACACAGTCCTCTCTCCTAATTACCTTCCTGGGTGGATGGTTTACTAATTACGTTCTAAAACTCGAATCTGTAATCAGTGAGTTTTGCCTCGAGGGATAAGGCCGAAGGGATCATACCTCAAGGTGAGCCACGTAACATAATTCTTACCTACCTGCCTCTTCTACCACCGAACTCTCTTTTACTGTTCATAATAATCATACTTTTCATTATACACTCATGTTATATCATTATACTTGTACCAACGCATGATTCACTGTGTGTTGTATCTGCTTATGGAGTTAATAAGAGTTGTTTACGATTTATCTTGTGTTGATGTAACAATGTTTAGTATTCAACAACAACAAGGTGCTTGTTTGTTTTCCATTTTCAGTTTTTTTTATCTATTTTCCCGTTCTCTTTATTTACCCCGTTTTTTTTATTACAATTTTGTTGTTTACAATTTTATTACGTAATCTAATGAACAGGATTAATGAGGTCGAGTGGATAGAGCCCTCGTCTTCTCTCATAAGGTCTTTGGTCCTATCCCTAGACACTGAAGGCACTCAAGTAAAGTACCCGTCACGTCCCCTGTCCTGTATAGACACTGTCTCTAATGAGCAGACACGTCTATAGGACACACTTCCTACTTTCACTTTATACCTGCTTAAGGGATTATTTCCTCCTTCATAATTCGTTCACAAAATACACACATGTAAACAGACATTGGTTATATGTTGGAAAAAAAAATAAACCAACTCGACACGCAATGTGGCTGCTCTGTCATTAGCGGGATTACCTTGTTGTGTGTAGCTCAGAGAGGATGAACTCAAATACTGGAAGTTACATCATATTATAACTTTCAGATAAACATTTTCCCAAAGATTTCATGATTTTCATATTGTTGTTAATCTGTACTGTGATATAATGTGTAAATTTCACTATCTGTTATGTGTCTATTTTTCCTCATTTCAATACAAATACCAACAACCTAGAGAGTGAAGTCTGAGGAGATATCAGTCAACTACAGAATGCTAAAATGTCTATGTATCCGCTGGTGATACTTCCTATAGTGTTAGGTCTTGTGCCATCTCTACCCTTACTTTGTTCACAGCTGTAGTGCTCTCAAGAGACAGTCAGTGTTACTTTGCTGTAGTTGAATGTGGGTGCGCCAGGTCCGTAGACTTGCTAGTGATAGATCATTAAGTTATAAGCTTATCCATTGTTGTACTGATGAATATATCTTGTTTCCTTAGTCTTTATCATAATGTAAATAAGACTTGTTAAATTAGTCTTTCTGGTCATGCAAAAGTGATTAGATTCCTTAGCTATTACCAGAAAAAGAAATCCAAAAGAGATTCCTAACTGAACGAGCTATAAATGTTTCCGTTAATTAGAATATAAATAAACCACTTTTTTTTTCGCTGACATGTATCTGCAAAACTCAGGGAGAGAACAGAAAACATGTACTACGGAACGCATAAAGCCCAAATCTTCAATATTTTCCGTAATTCAACTGACAGGGATATCTCGTATATCTGACGCCGGCACGACACATATGGTCATGGGCGTGAGGGTTGAACTCTATACTAGGGCATTGTAACCCCCTCTCTACGACCTGAATCCTCTTGTATGGGTGGTGACAGTCATACTCCAACAATATTGACTCCTCTTTTAACATACGGAACCGCTCGTGCTGCCGTCCTCTTGCCCACAATAAATACTTGATGTCGACTCTCTATGGTTGGTGTATGGTTTTGATGGCTGTGGACACGTGTAGCTTGGGGCGTTTATATCCAGTCGTGTAAGTATGAGGAGGATATGTGTGTTAGTGAATATATGTTTGTAGTTGTGTTTTTTATCTGTGTGTGTATGAACGTTCAAGTGGTTGAACTATTCGCTGCGTAAAATGTAACTATGAATGTAAATCCTCAAAGACTGACAGACTCACTGATTGAACTTTTTTTTTATCTGAGTTGATCATTCCTCACTGACGCAGCTTGTGACTAAATTTAGATGCCTCTCTTTACCTCTCGTTGTCATCAAGCTCTTACTTCAGTACATAACCTAACCCTCACCTCGTTCTCTTCCAACTCTCTAACAACTCCTCAACTTCCCGACGTTTGATAATCCTTCAACACACAGCTTTTGTTCGTCACACCTCAAAACTTCAGATGCTCGTCCTGTGCAGATAATTTTCTAATAATTTTGAGGTTTATAAATTATCTAACAACGTGCTTGTTTTATTACTTTGTAGATTCCCTGAATAATTTGAAATGAATTTAAAAAAAAAAATATCAGCACATTGCAACAAAATATAAAAGTAAATAAAGGAGATTCGTTGCCGGCAGGAGACTGAAACATGCTTCTCACGCCTCTGTTGTTTTAGGAAACTACCACGGCAAAATGTAAACACATACCCCATCCCACTCGCTCTGGTGAGGGTCCCTCCCCTCCACCCTTCACGTATTTATTCCGTGCAGGTGTGGGCCGTGGAAAGTAATTACAGTATTCTCATTAACGACAAGGAAATATAATATTTCTATGCTGGATTGAAGGAGGGAAGCAAAATACAAATACTAGCAGGAGATGCAAACTAATGTTATGGTCGATTTTTAGAAGCATATATAAGTGTTGAACATTTAATAGTGATTTCAGATATACGGATGCAAGGTTTAGTGGGGAGTCTAAGGCGCAGAGTAACGCAGGAATTAGTAGTTCAGAGGTCGAGGAAGGGTTTGGTGCAGGGGTTAACAAGTCTGTGTTTAATGACCACGAAACCTGCATGATGGCGTGCTAGATACAACCATTCTCTACCTCTGCCTCGTAATATCCAGATAGGTGAAATGTGAGCAATTTACTGATTGTATGTGGCGTTAAAAAAGCATTGGATTAAACTGGGTAAAAAAAAAATAACATAAGAGAGAACATGTGGAGTGTGATTGTCCTAATATCCCATAAATCCACTTTAACGAGAGCAATGGTTGGTGATGATACCCAACGGGGAGATAAGGAGACTGTTTGGTTGTTGAAGATTAATCTCAGTAACATTCGAAAGCTCAAAATATAGGAGAGGAAGACCCACTAAGAGATAAGTAGCAACAGTGAAAGAAAAAACAATGTTACCGAGCTCTCAGAGTACTCCACATTTAGTGAGAGATCTTGTGTCTAGCGTGAAAAGCATCCTACGTACGAGGCTCGGGTGTTGAATGGAGACATACATCCAACTTACGACTAAACTCTACGTCCGGTCGCTTACGTCCGAATGGTTCTCGTTAGTGCAGAAGTCATTATTCACTCTACCTCACTGAGCACCAGGGAGAATATATACCTGTGTTCATCTCAATGTTGAAGGATACATTCATCTCGACCCAGGTGGACGTGATCAGGGAGAGAGTGAGATAATGGACAGATAGTGAGAGTAATAATGAGATACAGTGACCTAGGATGAGTTTGACCTTAAATCCTCTCTCGCGCTTCACCAGGTCCTCACGCTGACCTGTTGTGAATATGCCATTACAGAGAGAGGCGACCTGCAGGTTATTAATGAGAAGGTATTAATGGCATTATAACGCGTGATTAACTCCAGATGAAAATGTCCACTTAACATTTAATAAATATTGATATTGATTGTATTGCTTACCTCCGATACCTTTATATTTAACGAGTAAATACTCAATTAAATTATAAACTGGCGTAAAAGTTGCTTATAGATCGTAAGCTTAATGGGAAAAGTTGTGAGCAGCAAGTGATCAGGTGAAATAGTTATTAAATTTATTACCTTACTATAGTGCAGGTAGTGACTCATAAAATAAAGTGGCCCCCATCAGAGAGGTCTTACAACTCGTGGTATTTCAGTTCTTGTAACAGTGTATCTGACGTAGAGCGTGGAGGGGGGGGGAGGGGGGAGGTGTTATGTCACTGTCATTTGCTCTCTTCATGCACTACTAATACGAGGTGAATATAACAGAGCATATTATCTTACTTCCCTCCCAAAAAAAATTATATCTTTATTTACACACACCTCTCTCTCTCTCTCTCTCTCTCTCTCTCTCTCTCTCTCTCTCTCTCTCTCTCTCTCTCTCTCTCTCTCATAACAACAATGAATGTCTGGTTGTATGTAGGTCGGCTTAGGCTTCCCTCCCTTTCTGACAACTCGCACACAAACACACACGGTCGAATTGTGTGTGTTGAGTGCAAATACGTAAGACGAGAATATGGTTATCAATCAAGTATAGTCCCAAGTCTCATATCTGATAACACATTCCAATTTGTTTGATAAGATACGAAGGTTAAATTTCCTAGGATTTCCCACCAATAAAAGAGCTGAGAGAACGGTGGAGCTGGTTGGCCTTCTTCATTCCATTCTCTTTAGATACAAGCTTCGAGTGTTAGTTAAAATCCCTGACACCCATTAAACGTGTAATTTATCATAGATTATATTTAGGTGGACCAGGTCATGTTTGGTTGCTTCCTTTGCCCTCGTTAATGGTTTAATCAGATCTCTCCCTTCCGGGTCTGTGAACAAGTTTTCGAGGTTGAAAATCAGGCACATGGGGCCATGATGGACTCTCATTTGACTACTAAATCATTTCATCGAGTATTTCGGCTTCTCTTTTTGGTAACTGATGGCTCTAGGATATCAAATTGAATATAAAATATATACTGAGCGTATTTTTTTTAAATCATTATTTATTTACATTTTTTTTTCATATTCACCTATTTGCACAAGCAAGTCTAGGGCCCTGCCATCATGAACTGTAGGTATGACCTTACTCTCTCAGCAATTTTAATTTGTTCCTGTTATCGTTTTGTAATGGGTTTCTTTAAGTTTCATTTGCTCATATATTTTCAACTTGACTTACATAGTAATTTCATCTAAAATATGAGAGTTAACAACTTGTTAATAGAGGTGATTTAAAAAACATGTAGTGGGTATAGGCCTGTCTGGACAAAGTTCCCCTTCATGTGGTTAGAGTCCAGTCACATCATCATATTGGTCTGTTGTGATGTGTCAATTATTCAGAGCCCTTAGATACTTGGCATGGTCTAGTAGGTTCACACATGTACACTCTAATTGATTTGAGAATTACTCTCATTAACTCTACTTAATTTTATGTTTAATAGTATATGACTAGACTCTCAGCATAATTTTTAAAGGTATCTTAGCTGTGTCAAGTTATATCGAGGAAGTGTACTGATCTCCTGAGTTACTGCTTATATAATTTTGGTTTTAATATCAATAGAGTTGCATATAATTAGAGTAATGAAAGCAGAACTGTGGCTTCATTCATGATTGTTGTTTCAGGCCCAAGACCTACCGGGAGATCCCAAGGCTTCCTCTACCACCAGGGTACGGTAAGTACTGCATCTGTTGCTCTTATTATGGCATTATGGACTGGTGTCTTGATTATTGTTTTGGTGTTGACTAAAAATACCATTATTATCTTGGCTGTTTATGTTAGTTGAAGAGTTCAGTTATTGATAAAGGTTAAGGAGAGGGTTGCCAGCATTTTTTTAGGGGTGCAGAATCTCTTTTACATACAATTATTGTAATACATAGATGCTTATCTAATAGGAGAGAAAGAACAAAAATGTAGCAATGTGACGTATAAACAGTTTTCCTTCAGAAATTTATGATCTTGTCATCAAAACTACCTCAGGAAGGCTGAAGGTCTAAACCACAAATGATGACAGACAACACCAGCCAATTAAACCAAACTTAACGATCATACATATCTAGTGATATGGTTTGGTTTGGTTGGTTTCTGTCGCAAATTGTCATAGCCCCACAAGTTACTGCCGCTTCATAAGAACACTTCTAAATGTACTCCTGTATGCCCAAAGTCATTATTTATTCCTCTCCTACCTAATAGAGATTTTAATTTTCACCAAACACATCCTTGATATCCTGCCAATATATATTTTTTATAAGAGTAAAGTGGGATGGAAGGTTAAATCTGATTTTCCATGTGGGTGAAATTAAACAGCTCCTCGAGGGACCGTAACACACTATAATACAATAAACTTCAGGTACAGTATGTCCAAGTCCGTTTTAGATATAATGTATATTTGTTGTTGTACTAGCTCAGGAGTCTTACGTCTTCGCTAACTGAGTAAGTCGCTATTACCTCCCGTGTTGAATATCGGAATCACGTTTGTTGTATAAAGTCACTTGGGGATTTTTTTTTTTCGTTATTTTCTAGATAGTAACTTGTATGTATCAACCAACTTCCAGAACTGTGAATTCCTTAATGCCACTTTTACAGTCGTGATCTTTTAGTTATTTTCTATTCCAACATTATGCATCCTCTTAGGACTAAGTCATTGTCCATTGCTTCTTGTAATTACCAAAGATCGTCTTCACAGTACATCACAGTTTGTGAGTAATTTTTTTATTGTACTTTTTGCAATATGTGATTGAATCTGGATCCAATAAGATATTGGTGGCCATTCCTGTTCGTAAGATATGGTGCGCCCTGGCAGGCCCGAATTGTTCACCAACGTTATCTTGGTCACCAAAGGTTCCTCAGGCTCTAAAGAAGACTTAATTTTTTTTTTTTTGCTGAAATTTGAAAGCACATGGTTGCATCCTCATGAATCTGTTGATTTTGTTTCCACATAAGAGAAGAAAACATATAAACATGTTGGTGTAAAATTATAGTGATTACCCCTGTGATGTTTACATTAAAGAAGTTTTGGGGTAAAAAAAGTTTCTTGAAGTTTTAATATAGGTTGCTGGTTCACCCAGCTGTGAATGAGTACCTAATCTTACAATTGGGGAAAGTGAAGATGGTCGAGTACAGTGCCGGCCTAACTGACATACACCTACTGGCCACAACGGTTCTTCAGGCCTATGAGATTGATTTTCATAAACTGCGGTATTGAGGCGGTTATATATGTTTGTCTTTGTGAACTGTGTTTGGTGTTAAACATGATCAAGAATAATGATGGGGCTCTGTCTTAATGATTACAGTAATTTCTCTGTTAGCTGGAATCCCTGTTAGGCGGAACTCTTCAAGACACAGAATAGAAATTGGCACAGAATTTTCCTGGGAAAATTATCTCAATTCCGGGTGTTTGAACCAGTTACTGATGTTGAAAATCAGGAACATTTTCTGAGGAAATTGAGAAAATTTCGAAAATTTCTCCAAATTTAGTTTTTCTGGGTCTGAGAGCAAATTCTGAGATGTATAATTTGGTGCATTTTCTGGAAAATTTCGAGAAATCTTTTGGAACTCTCCCATTCTGTTTCCGGGTCTGGAGGCAAATTCCGAGTATTAAATAATGCGTAATTTCAGAAAATTCTGAGAAAAATTGGGAACTTTCCTATTTTTTTCTGGGTCTGGGAGCAAATTTTGAGGATGGAATCATCCAGTTTACTTCCTTCAGCACAAATTGTCTTTTATAGACTACTTAAGAACTAACTATATTGATATTTTCTCATTCAAGTATATTCACATTTTCAGTTTATTCATATCAAGCGTGAATTTCTTTCTTTAGACTAAAATTATCAATATATTTCATTCAGGCATAAATTTGTTGTCGAACTCAGTACATTGTGTATTTTACTTTTTTCTCTCATAAATCTCTGTCGTTATCTTCCCTTAAAGTAAACAACATCTCATTAGGTTATCTATCTCCGTCACACCAGTTTAGCTTCCCTCTACCTTCTTCCTCTGCTTCCCTCGTCTTAGAAGCTATGGAAGAAGGAACTTTAATTGCCATCCTTCATTTCCCTTCTCATTCATTATTTCATCTCTCCTTTATCCTTACCCCGTTCTTCATTAATCGTTTTTCCTCCCTCTCATCCTCCCTGTCTCGTCTTGAAATAGGTTAAAGCAAGAGTTCTTTATTATCACGGTAGCTCAGCTTAGCCACGGATGAACCTGAAGACGCTCTCTATCTTGCTCATCTCTGACACTGGCTAGCATCTGTCACTTTCCTCCATCATGATCTCAGCAAACTGCCGCCTTGCTGATGCTGACGACAGTGGCTTCTCTCTCTCTTTTGCCGAGTTATTTTATTTTTCTCTGATTTTTTTTGTATGTGTACGTGCTACTCGTCTTCTTATCCTTGATTTTATTTTGTTCTTATTTTCCTCTTGTTGTTGTTCTTAGTAATGATAATGACAATTGTAATGATAATGATAATAACAATAGTACAGGTAATAGTAGTAAGACTGTCTTAAATAATATAGATAATTTTACTATTACTACTATTATTGATACAACATTATCACCACTACACGTAGAGGCACAACATGGTAAAAGATAAAGTCTTGTTCATGTGCTGGTAGAGAGAAGACTATCACTATTCGAAGAGGAGTGACTCACCCATTGAAGAAGGATAGCAAATGGATGAATGAGAGTGAGAAGTCATTACTTGCTGAGAACTGAAACCAAGAGACTCGTTGCGCTGATGAAAGAGGATGCGAGTGATGATTTGACCAAACGATTGAGCTGAAATGGTCGCGTGTAAATGAAGGGTGAAGGAGGAGAAGGTTGAAGAAGAATGGGAGTAGTTTAAAAAAGATTTCCCTGTAATTACAACTGAGTGTGTGACGTGCAAGGCAATAGGAGAATTAAGAAATGTATCTATATGCAAAGAGAACGGTGAGATGAGACGTTGGCAATGTTAATTAAGGAGAAAGAGAAACAATATGAATGTCAGTGGGAGGTAGAGAGTAATGAAGGAGAGGAGTAGTACAAAAAATACTAAATAGAAAGTAAAATGAATAATGAAGAAGAGATGAGAGAAGGGGAGAGATGTTACAAAGGTTTTAAAGAGAAACAGAAGCTGTGTTGGGAAATGAAGAGAGGGCGAGGAAAACAAGAGAACAAAGCTGAAACAAACACACAAACAAACAAACACACATCTTTAATAACAATGATCATTTCGTTGAATTCCTAAATATAAAAGAAAACAAAAAATAAAATTTTCTTAATGAAATGGTGTATATATTAGTATCGTTCTATTACCACAACCAAGAATGGCTGGCTATTTTAGATTTCAAAATACATGAAAGTTCACTTGGGAGAGATTAAGTATATACAGTTACAGGAAAATACTAAACTGTACTAATGTTTCATTTTCCTATTTGCTAAGTGCTATTCCAACGTAAGCTGGTATCTTTAACAAACAACAAATACACTTTTAACAGGAATTTCGTAATTTCTGTGCACTGTGAATGTAGGAAGGAGGACGTGTTCTGTGTGCTATGTAATTTTATATATATATATATATATATATATATATATATATATATATATATATATATATATATATATATATATATATATATATATATATATATATATATATATATATATATATATATATATATATGTTCTCTTATTCTCTAAAATTACATGTATCACTGTTGAAGAATAATTATTTTAGAGAGAGAGAGAGAGAGATGTAAAAAAAATTACAGGAATATTTTGAATGAACGAATATTTTTTGTTTACAAACTCGAAATCAGAGAGAAGTAAATTAGTGTAAATATGAGAAACTGGCGAGAGTGCATGAAGTAATTTATGTAACAGGATCAAGCGAAGTCAAATTACATCAGACGTATTTGAATTGAATATCATTAAGTGTGTGGGGGAATGCGACTCGATGCTATTAAAGTCGTTTAGTGAGAAATGGAAAAGAGTGTATGAGGATTATGAACAGAGGGCACACAGAGATACAGAGGGAAATTTAACAAGTTTTAAGTCGAATAGAAATGATATACTGAAGTGAACAAGGTAATGTTAGTTTGAGCTACATGTAATTTTTGTAAGTGAAATTATTAAAACAAACTTTGAGTCTATACTTGTTAAATAGTGGTCATAGTATTTGAAGGTATTAATATCTGTAGTGTAAACCTTTTAAGAGCTCTTTCATCTCAGAATGAAATTTGATCCTGATGACGTGGGTTCTGGTCTCATTACAGGGTCAATATATTACAGTGGCATCAATTGTAAATACGTAATCAATAGGGAAAATTCAATACAGAAGCTCATCATTTCTATAGTGGAGTGGCATGACACAATATAGTTCTTCCCGGGGCAGGTCACGAGAGACTGACAGGTTCCATGATACGCCAGAGACCATGGCGGCTCACAACCCTACCTAGCCTTGAGATTAAATCGTGTTGTCTAATGGTTTAGAAATCCAGAGTGTTTATGCAACTAATCTGTGAGAATACTTGTTGAAAGGGGACTAACAGGCAGATCTTGTGTATCAGGACCAAACCAGTAGGGAGACATGACGAAGTATGGAGGTGGGTGGGAGTGGGTGTGTGAAGAAGACTGCTTGTCTTGAACCTAAATATCAAAGTCAATAGATCTCTTAAATCCTGAACTGGTCTTTAGATACGTGAACAAAACTGAGGTGTGTAGGGTGGTTATCTATCTCAAAAAACACACTTGAATTTATTGATATATTTCATTTTAGTGCATTAATACTACCCCCCCCCCCCTACACACCCACACCTCCCTGATACCATTATAGGGTGATCTAGACCTACTGATGTGCTTGCAAAAAAGGGGGTAACCAGGTGATTCAACATCTGATATCGGAATTCGTGAAAAAAAAGTTGAGAGATAAATTTTCTACATGAAGATGATAACAATATGATTATTAATGATATGATATGATAACTTAGTGTAATAATGACAATAACAATAGTGATAATAGAACGAAATCATAATAATAATAAAACAAAAGATACTACTACTACTACTACTACTACTACTACTACTACTACTACTACTACTACTACTACTACTACTACTTCTACTTCTACTTCTACTACTACTAAAACACTGATACTAGAAACCATATTAAAAACAAAAGTAAAAGAGAGAGTTAAAACCCCGTTCTGGTTTACCTGTACAGAATGACATCACAAAACAAAAATTTACCTGAACACTAAATGGAAAGGGTCACACACTTTTCCTTACTCTTAACATTACATTTACTAAAGCGAGGAGGACGAGAGGAGATGAAAACAGTGGAGGGTTGCGAGGGTGAGGAGTGGTAGGGAAAGTCGGTGGTGCATTAATGAGAAATGTGAGGAGTAAAAGTGAGGATTTACGGGTGAGGGAGGGAGAGAGAGAGAGAGAGAGAGAGCTGTGAGGAGATGTGATTCTGTATCCTGCTAATGGTAGTCGTACGTGGGATGGGATTAGAGGATTGATCAGTGAAGTGTTTGTGTGTGTGAGAGACAGAGAGAGACAGGGAGAGACACAGAGAGAGACACAGAGAGAGGGGATTACGAGAGGGGAGACACTAAAACACCATTAAACTCAAACTAAATATGATATTAACAAAAGGATTAGTGGATCTCGTTGTACTCCACCCCCCTTCACTCGGTTCATATAGGGTTCGCCAAACACATAATCACTCAGGAAAAACATACACACGTAGCCTCATCTCGGCGCCTAATGAACAAATCTTATTACCTTCACTTCCACATCAGGTCAAAGCAGTGCCATAGAATAGGATTATATAGGGGGGTAATAGCTATTTGTACAGGTTATCACAGAAGCCTAAATTAGAATGGAAATGTATGGAAAGGAGACTGGAAGGAGTTAAAATAAAACCGAAATATAATAGAAATTTCCTCTAAAGAAAAAATAAATTTTGTCAATCAGTTTTTAAGTAAAATTCAAGGTAGATTTAAATATACACATCCATTTATTTTTTTTTCGTGTTCTCTAGTAATCGAAAGTACTGTTACATAGAAAACCATAAGAGATCCCTCATATGCGAAAAACCTCCATCAGACGAGTACAGAAGGGGAGACTGAGTTAACTTAATGCATCTCATAAAATACCTGTCTTCTCGCTGTCTTGTTAACCTCCTACCATCCACCTACACACATCAACATCCTCTTGTGTAAACCTTGAGCGTCGTCAACAAATTTCCATCTACAAACTCGTCTTGGAAGGCATTAAAGGTCCAGAGAATCATCTACATTTGTTCAAAGGGAAATACTAATGAATAATGTTGAGCCTCTCATCACTTGCTCTCCGTCTCTCACACTCTAGTTTGCATGTCATGAATGTGTGTGAGGTGACGATCACACTTCCATTGTCCTGAAGATCTTTCTGAAGAGGATAGCTTAATGGTGCCCTATCTCACACTAGAACAGCACTACTAATTATATTAACAGATAGAAGATTACTGATTCACATATTCAGAATCCTAAGCAAAGATGCTGTTATTAGAACGTCTTAATTGAGTTTGATGGCAGATAGGAATAAAAGTTTAACACCTCACAGACTCCAGACGCGACACTAAGACACTACCACATCACCGTCACTGTTCTTGATGACATAAAGAATAAGGTTTGAAAGACTAGATGTCAGAAGACAACTCTGATAAAGGTAACAAAGATGCTGTATTTCTAGATGTACAGATAGAATGGTCACCTTTAAGATGCTCCTGGCTCAAGACTTTCTGGCCACACCAACACTGTACCGCTGAGGTATTTGTGACAGACAGACGGCCCAAGCCACCACCACCTCCCTCCCTCCAGTATTTATTGCCAGGCATGCGACAACTTTCACCTTTTTACACAGAACCAAGTTGACTCCCCGTAAAGAATGGAACTAATTCAAGGGCAAGCAGCCAAGTTGTAGACTGCTGACAGCAAAAGAACACTTCACCTCCTTGGCCATTGTTTTTTTTTTTCGTTATATTCTGTAAGGAACCTCAAGTGGGACTTTACCAGTCTTGTTAGCTTCCCGTAGACTCTTCCACTGCTATACAACCTAGTCTAAAGGCTCCCCTCAATGGCGCTCATTGCCTCTTCAGACACAACGCTCCACTTTGACTTAGAATTAACTTCAAGATATCCTATTACTCCCTCTTGAGCTCTCTGCTAGAAGTTGATCTCGGTTTGATATTCTGTAGAGCAAACCATCAGAGCTTACAGCTACACGTTCTCAGAGGCTTAGTTCCTTCAGCCTCTCAAAATGTAAGCTATCAAAGTCACATATGTATTTTACGTATGCGCCGTAGACCAGAGCCAACAACAGTGTGTGGTTAACTCTAAAGTGCCCAACACTTCCGAACACCCGGGAGCTGTGTGAGAACCTGCTAAGGCGGGCCATATAAACCTTATTTGACAATTTCTCCTGCGCAGCTGCTGTTTGTGTACGGAGTGTATCAGTGTTAAGTTATTCAGTGGTCCTTATTCAGTCACACTTTTAATTTATTGGACTAAAGTGATAGACTATGATACTTACCGACGTGGGTTATGGCGCTGTCTGGGAACCACAGTTGTTTCAGCACTTGTTGAAAGTGAGAACCGGTGTTCCTCGTCTGCAGGGGAACCATTTCAAACTTAAATTTTCAGTAATTATGACACAAAAAAAAAGACGGTCTGTTAAGCGGAAGTTTTGGTTCAAGGAGTGATTGCAGGGTGCACGCCATACTGCACGTTCTGAAGACCTAGTATAATGGTAATCTGGGTTATACAGAAGTCGCCCCACGTCACAATATGGTCATTTGAGTGAAACAAGAGAAAATTTTGGCCGTTCGGGAGGATTATGGAAGGATTTTGGTTTTTAAAGATGTCGCATAATGTTAATCAGGTCTTACGTGACTCCGTGTAACAAGGGCATATGGTCTGGCGTGGCCCAAAAAAAAAAAAAATCACATTATCGTTAAATCGCCAGTTTTTCCTAAATAACAAGTTTTTGCTGTAAAAATTTCACCTGATATTAAAATTCTGAAGCATATATGTTACAGTTTAGTCTAGTATCAAAGGTTAAGAAAGTTTTCCTCTCATTTTATCGCAATAATATATCCAAGGATAATTATATGTTCTCCTTCTCGCTATTGTAGTCTTATCATCTTGACTGTCTTATATTTTTTCTTTCAATTCTCGTTTATGTGGAGTTGTCTTACTACATGATACCGAGAGAGAGACGAAGATAACAGTAGGAGAAGTAAACCAAATTCACGATCATCATCATCATCATCATCATCATCATCATCATCATCATCATCATCATCATCATCATCATCATCTGCGTAGCAAAGGTGATAGTAAGGATTCACATTATGACATTTTATTGAATCCATTATTGAACCCCAGATATGAACCCATTAACGAACCCTGATACGAACCATTTATTGAACCACTATTGTGACCTTAAACTAAACCACGTACTGATACTGAGCCATTTCTTCTTAACAATCTAACCCCCGTAATCACATCGTCTTCTCTTCGTCCAATTATCTGCAAAAGACATGAACAGCAGTCAGAGAGGTTGAGGATCGTTTGGTCTGACACTTAGGAAAGTCTGCCGATAAACGAGAGAGAGAGAGAGAGAGAGAGAGAGAAAGAGAGAGAGAGAGAGAGAGCAGGGACGAAATATTGCCGCGTGTGTAATGGTCACAACAAAAACGCTCGGCGATATAGTGTTATGACCGTCGTTGTCTCGTGAACATTAACAAAAAAGAACGTAATTCACAAACCTATGTTTTTCGTTCTTATTTTCTGTCTTGGTTTGAATTTATATCCGTGAAAAGCCAGAGATCTAATGTTATTTATCCATTTACCCTCTGTAGTGTTGACGACTGCCGGTATTAATTGAAATATTTTAAGGAATCATTACGAGAAAATTCCATTAATCAACCATGTCCTACAATCTGGTATAGTGGCGGTTCTCTTCGTGTTATGCGGAATGCTATTGTTCGTTATGTTTACTTATATTTTCGCGAATGATTACGAGAAAGAAAAAATGGTTAGGTTAGGTTATGTGGAATGTTATTGAGAAGAAATTTCCATTGGTGGTTTCCTGGTCTCATCCCCATCAAGATTTTAAGCAGGGCGAATCGGCCGTCATTCCACATACATACTCACCTTTATATCCACCGAAGTTTGTGAGGCTGTGTGGGGTTTCTCATTCCTCTCCCTTCATTCCTCTCCCTTCATTCCTCTCCCTTCATTCCTCTCCCTTCATTCCTCTCCCTTCATTCCTCTCCCTTCATTCCTCTCCCTTCATTCCTCTCCCTTTCATTCAACATCTATTTCATGTGGTCCCTCTCTTCCCAGCTCATCTTACCACGCCACTTTAAGCCTTGGAGAATATTTTTTTTTCTAACCCCTACACGTACTGAGGTCTCGCTGGGATGTATTAGACGAGTCGTTTACCGTCTTACCGCAACCCTTACCTACCTCTTCCACTTCTTTTTGTGTCCGCTTCACACACTCACTCACTCACTCACTCACTCACTCACTCACTCACTCACTTCATTATAATTTTCACTCATTTGACGGTGTTCGTCTTTAATCCAGACCCGAAGGTTATTCATGTTCTTTCTTTTAAGCTCAATCTCTTTACTTATTATCTCTATTATCTTATCATTTATCTCATGTGATTAAGTGCTCCCATTTTTTCTTTCTCTTTGGCATTTTTTATTTCCAATTTTCTCTTTCCCATTTCTTTCCCCCATTTTCTTTTCAATTTTCTTTCTTTCGCATTTCTCTCTCTCTCCTATTTTCTTTCATTCTCATTTTCTCATTTTCTTTTTTTTTCCAGACAGGTAAACAAGCAAAAACAGAGAGAAAACCAGAAACAGATAAAATTCCGAGAAAAAATAAAGACAGACCTCGAAAAGGGTGTTAATTGCCTTAGTTACGTGTGGGAGGGAAAGGTGTTGGACTTTAGGAGGCGATGACGATCACTCACACCCAGTCAGGCGTCGTAAGGAATCGCTCGAGTGGTGATTATGAAGAATTTTCCTCTCTCACACCGGCTCGTCATAGCCAGCTTGGGGTTTTTGTTGGATATTTATCCGGCAATGATCTCTTTCTCTCTTCTCCTTTTCTTGTTTTTTGTCCTTTGTTTGTTATTCTCTCTCTCTCTCTCTCTCTCTGAGTTGGGTGGACTGAGTGAGTTGGATGTGTTGGGTGAACTGGGTGAGTTGGGTGAGTGTCGTAAGGCCAGATAATATTGAGGTCGAGTGAGGCATTACCCTACACCCACCTACTAAGACTGGGTTAAGTCCATTGATTCTTGGTCGAGGCGTCGTGTCAATAATTGCCAGACCAAGTAACGAATGGATGGTAACACAGATTAGATACTATTGTGGGTGAGAAGCGAGTGCGGGGGAGTGGGGAGATGAGAGTGTGTGTGGGAGTGGGAAGATGAGAGTGTGTGGGAGTAGGGAGGGTAAAAGGTGTGGGAGCAAAGAGCCGTGAGGTATGTGGAAGTGGGGAGATGAATGACTGTGTGTGTGGGGGAGGAGGTGAGAGTGTGGGTGAGTGGGGAGAAAAAGGTGTGTGGAAAAAGTTATTTGTGAACAGGGGAGAGAGAAGAGTGTGAGAATAAGTTGAGAGGAAGTGCTGAGAGAGTGAAAGTTCGGGCTCTTGGGGAGGTTAGGAGGTAGGTGGAGGTAGGGAGGTAAGTGGGTGGGAGGAGGTGAGGTGAAATACCAGGACTTGAGATCAGATAACAGAGAAAATATCAAAATACTGATTCACAAGAAGTCTTCAAGCATTCCCTCGTAATATCTCCCCACAAAGAGAAGAAAGATGCAGAGCTCACACAAGTTCAAAAGAAGTCAGGAATTGCATCTCACAAGAAAGAATTTTCCCTGAGAGCAGAAATAAAAGCTGGTGAAGAGGCAGAACTGACGGGCATTCAGAATTTTTTTTTTTACCTTACAAATTGCAACCAGAGGATAATTTCTCAAAACAAACGCACCTTCTGTAATTTGAAGTGGCTGTATTTCACCCGACTTAAAAACTTATTCTGATTGGATTAAAATTCTGATTATTTGAAGTTTATTGTTCTTTTTCTCATAAATTTTGTTACATTAATAGGAGGCAGAAGACCCCTCGACCATTGCTTCATTATGCACTGACTACTATAAAACTGCCTTAATGTTATTGATTTATAATGTAGAAACAAATCTCTAATTATTCCTGCACAAAACACTGTCTTGTCTTCATCTTGTATCTCTCACACTTCTCTCTGGCCTTTCCACAATCCTCCTCCGCCGCTTCTCACCCGCTGTCATCTTTCCTTTACTATTTTCCTCTGATTTTTCCAGGTTTCTTTTCAGTGTTTATTTACCACCTTGTTCTTTGTCTACCTCATCACCCCTCATCCTCCCTCCTGCCCTCTACCTCCTCACCCCTCATCCTCCCTCCTGCCCTCTACCTCCTCACCCCTCATCGTCCCTCCTGCCCTCTACCTCCTCACCCCTCATCCTCTCTCCTGCCCTCTAGCTCCTCACCCCCCACCAGCCCTCTACCCCCTCCCTCTCCTACCCTCTACCTCCCTCCTGCCCACTACTTTAATCTTCCACGCTCTCCTTGCCAGCATCTTTTAATCCCCAGCATCTTGTTCCGTCACCTTATACTTTTATTCAAGTCTTTTTTAAATAACATTTTAATTTAAATCATACGTCGAACATGTCATCATTTTAAGCGCTAGGAATTTACTATCGGATTTTGTATATTTTCCTCATTATATAAGAACTACGTATTATTGTTATAGTTACAATTATCATATTACTTATTATTTTTATTATTATTTTTATTATTATTATGAGTATTATCATTATTATTTTTGTTATTATTATTATTACCATGCACCATAAGTCTGTCATGAGTATTATGAGTAATTGTTATAATTAAGTTTTCTAATGGACAAGACTTATGATCTCTGGAGTATTATTGTTTTTTGAGTTATTTCAGCCGCAATAAATTACAAATGAACATAAGTGTTATCAAAACTCGAGTTATTTATCTCTCTTAGTGAAGAAGTGATGCATATTAATCGAACTACGGGCTAAGGCTTTAAAGTCTTATCTAATTATTACCGTTTATTCTTTACGCCTTATCTCCTCATTTATCAATTTTCTTTGTCTCATACCTAAATAATTTGTATGGAAATTTCCTTGTTTCCGGTTACACTGGAGGCATAAAATTGCATAATGAAGGAACAAGTGAAGATTATGCAAATTCCATTTCTTTTATTGCAATTTTTCTCTCGTTTTCCTTTTGTTAAGACCTTAAGTAGCTACTCAGCATCCAGTATAATAGTTGTAGGTCAAATGGGTTCCAGTTCTAATAGACCCCAGTCCACAATAATCACTAGTTCCGTTAAACCTAAGTCTTAAATTGGTCTTAAAGTCCTACAAGTCCTACAAGTCCTACAAAAGTCTTACAAAAGTCCTACAAAGTAAAAAAAAAAATATTAATACACGTTGTATACATTTTTTTAGAACAATCTCTTGATGTCTATTTTGTCTTACATAATGATAAGACAAAAAAAATCACTCTCTTGCAAAAATAAGGCCAGACCTCATCCCAGTTCAGACCATTAATGTGCCTAATTGCATCATTAACTAGTAAGTAATTTATTATTTAAGTCATTTGGAATGTTGCTATTTTCATGATGATTTTGGAGCCACTGCGGTGATTGGCAGTACATTAATGACCTAATAATAATAATAACAACAATAATAATAATAATAATAATAATAATAATAATAATAATAATAATAATAATAATAATAATAATAATAATAATAATAATAATAATAATAATAATAATAATAATAATAATAATAATAATAATAATAATAATAATAATAATAATAATAATAAGGTTTAATATCAGTTCTCAAGAATGCACAATGAAGCTCTGAATTTAACCGGCCTTTAAATTGGGTGGAGGATACACTTCAGCCACTGGTGTGAGGTGTTCAAATGTGTTTCTATAAGTTACTCATAATCTTACCAAGTCTTCAGCTGGAGTTTGTAACAGTAAACACATATAATTAAGTCGTATTACAAGACCACTGATAGCTGTGTTTTAATCCCATTTGTCTGTACCTTAATTTAAACTGTAACTTTGTGTTGTTAGGAAACTTTGAACCTTCGATAAATTATAAAATAATCTAAATCACTCTGGGGGTGACCATCACATCAGTCTCACCATAACCCCTTAGAATCCTTGTTCAGTTTAACATTAAGTCCATTCATTCTGCCTCCGTTAGTTCCCGGCTGTAGTCCAACACACGGAACAATTCTATGTCCATTGGTATCTGTCTTACTGTAGGTCAATTCATTCTCTCGTCCATTTGAGTCACGGTGCGGCCCCCACTCTACCTCCGCTCACTCCGCCAACCATCTAGCTAATGGATATCTCGTGTTAGACATGGTGAGTATGGGAGACGGTGGACGTAAGGCTGTTTAGTGTTGGTCTTCGATGATTCCTCAGCTGGTTGGTCGTTGCTGGTGTTGACACAGTGACTCGACACTCTTTAATTATATAGATTTTGTTAAGTTTTATGGGACTACAAATGATAAATCTGTTTCTCCTCAAATACAGACACACACACTGGAACATACCAATCGTTTAAACATATGAACCACCAGAATTCAGTTTATACACTTAACTAACACTGTAGACCTTCCTAACCCCATTGTTCTCTATCATAATTATATAAAATTCTTCACGCAACAACATAAAATATCCTTCACTTCATTTGTTTTCATCCCTTGGCAAGAGAACGCCTGAGTTGACAAATCTAACAGTGCCACTTGTCTGATCTTTTCCTCTTCACTATGTATAAAAAATAAAGACCATTTTGTGTTCTTTACGTGTCCAGGATTCCACAGTTATGTTTTTCAGTCAAAATTTGTTTTATATTTTTTTTTATGTTTATATATATACTTTTAGGTTGTACGTCTGTTACTGTGTCTGTCGTTGTCTGTTTCTCTGTCTCTGTTTTCTGTCCACACCTTATCTGTTTTATCTTAATCTTTATCTCTTCTCCTTCTCTCTCCTTCTTTGTTCTCTCACTGTTTGCCTGTCTGTCTATATCTACCTTCCTCTAGCTCTCTCTCACTTTTCCTTTGCCACTACATACCTCTTTTCTCTCTCTCTCTCTCTCTCTCTCTCTCTCTCTCTCTCTCTCTCTCCCTTCCCTTTATTGAGTGTCCTCGTTAACATACAGGTACATAACACTCACTCGGACACCCATCCCGTTACTTGTCGCTTTTATTTGTGGGTTCACTTCATCTACAACCCCCAGCGTCATTTGGGCCTCCTCGCGTCCGTTTTGTTCCCATCGTCCGTTTTGTTCTCAGCGTCCATTCTGTTCTCATTGTTCTCAGTATTCGTTCTGTTCTCATTGTTCTCAGCGTTCGTTCTGTTCTCATTGTTCTCAGCGTTCGTTCTGTTCTCATTATTCCGAACGTCTCTTTTGTTCTGAGCTTCCGTTTTGTTCTCAGCGTCCATTCTGTTCTCATTGTCCTCAGCATCTGTTCTGTTCCCAGCGTTCTTTTAACTAAAAGTAACTTGTGTACCAATTGACTTTACTAAATACCTATGAAGTATAATTATCACGTACGACACTAACCAGGCGTGTCGAGTTCCAGTCTGTGTGCGTGTGCGTGTGCGTGTGCGTGTGTGTGTGTTCTCCTCCCCCCTCCCTCCATTCTTTCCCTGACTCTTCTTGTCTCCCCCCTTCCCTTACTATTTCCCTCATCCCTCCTTCCTTCCCTGACTCTCTCCCTACCTACCCTATCTCCTTCCCTCTTATCTCTCCCTCACTTCCAAATTACTTCCTTTAACCCTCCAACGTCCCTCCTCCACCAAACTCCTGCCCCCACACTTTCATCTCAACACAGGTTTATCCAACATAAACATTATCACAACAAAGACACTCGCATGGGGTCTTCAGATCAAAGCGTAACATTTCTATTCTCAAGTATTTTCATTGTAAGGAGACAACCGCCTGGGAAATTTTTCAACTCAACTTACCTGTGTGAGCGAACCCCTGTGTGTCTCTGTCTCTTTCTCTCACTCTTTCTCTCTATGTCTCTGGTTCTCTTTCTGTCTTTCCCTATCTCTGTCATTCTCCCTCTTTCTCTCTGTGTCTCTGGCTCTATTTCTGCATGTCTCTATCTCTCTCTTGGTATCTCTGGTGTCTTTATAGTCCATTTTTATTTTTGTTTCATTCATGTTTATTTGTTTCTGAGTATTTTATTGTTGTTTCTCTTTTTCGTGTAAATATTTATTAACGTTTGTTGTCCTTGGTCGTCTGTTTCGTTGTTTGTGTTTTATCTCGTCTTTGTCTCTACTAATCTCTGTGTGTTCTCTTGTCTTTGTTTTTCTTATCTATCCAATTTCTTTGCTTTCTTTTATACTCCGTCTATGTCTGTGTTTTGTCTTTCGTTCGTTTCTCAGACAAAATAAACACTTTGTATTATTCTCCTTGATTCTATTTTTATTTCTTCTTCTTTCGTTCTATTCGTTCTATTTCCCTCCTTTTTCTCATTTCATTCTAGATTTACGTTTTTTTTATTATATATTTTTTCTCTGCTTTTGTGGGTATTTCCAGGAAGAAGAAAACTCCTTTTCATATTATTTTTGCTTTTTGAAGATATGTTTCTGCTTCTCATACACCTCTTTTGTATAATTTTAACTCCTTCTGTATTAGTGCTTGTGTGTGTGTACATATATATATATATATATATATATATATATATATATATATATATATATATATATATATATATATATATATATATATATATATATATATATATATAAATTTGGCCTATACATATACATTTTCTCCATCCAATGGAACTTAACTTCTACAAGAAAAGTTTCAACCCGGGTCTCTAATGTGTTGACCAGCGGGGTCTGATGACAAGTCGCCTCTGCTTCACTGAGGCTGTGATTGGTCCAACTTGTGTGTGTGTGTGTGTGTGTGTGTGTGTGTAAGACATATAAATCATGAAGCGTAAATACGCTTGACCAGAGATATTCACTACATATTTACCTCAGGGTTGACAGGTACACTGAGCACCCAAGACGTGAGTCCGTTTAAGACGTAAGAGGACCTGGGGATGACAGCCAATATGTACACATCAGGGAACACTGGACAGTCTCCCTCCAGCAGACACAACAAAACATTATTGAGCAGAATCCGGTCAATATCTATAAACGAGATTATTTTTTTACATACATTTTGGTTTCCTGGATTCACATAATTTTCTCAGTCGTCCAATTAATGATCCATTCCTAGGGTAGATTTTGTATCGACTTAATCTGAGCATCTGTAATACTGTATTTCGTTATACACTAAGGCTGAGCTCTGAGATATACTACCTATGTGTTCACTCAATTTATGTATAGCTGATGATATAACTAATTGGGTCCAGTTCCCATTGGGCCCCGGTTTTCGCGAGTCCTAAAGTAACTTAAAGCCCATCGACCAGCACTGGGCCCCAAACTTAAGGTCCACCCATCAACACTGGGCCCCAAACTTAAGTAAGAGCCATCCATCAAAAACTGGGCCCCAAACTTAAGTAAGGTCCATCCATCAACATTGGGCCCCAAAGTTAAGGGTTAAAAAGGTAGAATAAATTTCGGGGTTCAGACTATCGAGGCCTTATAGAGCTGGGCTTCACGAGACGAGTCACTGTACACTTGAACCTGGGATAGTTGAGAACTTGTGGTAGTCCGTTACCTTTACTGACACACTGACCCTTGACCTCGGGTGTCTTTCTACATTCTTGCGAATTTTTTTTGACACACACACACACACACACACACACACACACACACACACACACACACACACACACACACACACACACACATATCCTTCAGTGTACTGTGACAGAAGGAAGCGGAACACAAGTTGGCCACAGCTATACAGACAATCACCAGAGAAGGACCAGGAGTTGCACCTGAAAGTTAGTGATTGTTGTGGTCAGCCTCGAGGAGTAATGGACTGTGCATTAATCTTACTCCGGAGTTATGGACCCTTGCGGAGTAAGACACATCACGTAGAATAAAAAAATAAAGGAATAAGGAGTCTGTAGTGGAGATTGTGTCTGAGTATGTAACAAAACACAAACACACACACACATACACACACATACACAGCCGGTACATAAAGACATACAAAGAGAATTGTACAAAATACAAAGACACTGCTGTAGGTGGTGTGCTGTACGCTCCCTGGAGGTGGTGGCGTGTGTGACATCACTCACCTGCCGCCGCCTTCGACACTGTAAGTTATCCTCTGACTCAACTGATACATCAGTCTCTCTTTCTTGTCGCCAACTTTTCTGACATGTATTGATATTTTCTCGTGTGTGTGTGTGTGTGTGTGTGTGTGTGTGTGTGTGTGTGTGTGTGTGTGTGTGTGTGTGTGTGTCCACTGTATGTTTCTTTAGTACTTGTATTACATATAATGACATGGCGAGGGAAGGTGGGGGGATTGTCATATGACAAGGAATTTCAGCACAGTGACAGTCCAAAAGTGAGATTGGAAAGGAGTAAACTTGTTCTGTGTGACTGACATTGTAACCATTCTCGTTTGTGTGTCCGTGTGTGTCTGTGTGTGTGTGTTTGTGGTTCAGAAAAAAGGTCTCTCAACGATGTGACTCCGTATAAAGTTACTGGTGGCCGCTGTGCCTTGTTTGTACACCCAACAACCGGACAGAGGACCCACAGTCACACCTTCCTGTTATCTTTACTAAGGACTTTTATTTTTACTCGGAAGATTATGATTGTTGTCCTGTTTATAGATGAATCGATGTATGCCATTATAAGGTGTGTGGTGGCTTTTATGGTTACAGTACTCGCTATCCGTCCTAATAGTGTCATGGTTCGATCCCAGGTATTTTCAGTCCTCCATAAGGATTAAGTTAGATTTTTTCTGTGTTTTTTTTGTGATATTTTTTACCAAGAATTTTTCATCTTTGTTGGGTTTTTTGTATTTGTTTTTTATTTCCTTTTCAATACAAACATTGCTATAGAGTTTCCCTGTGATTTTTGTTTACCTAGATTTTTTTATGCGTGCGATTGGCGTCTAAAATACATGCCACTGCACACACACACACACACACACACACACACACACACACACACACACACACACACACACACACACACCAAACATGTGTGAGTGTCTGTATTGTGTTTCTCTCCCTCTCCCTCTCCTTCTCCCCTCCTTACTGTGTAGCGTTTTAACTCTATTTCTTCTTCCATCCTCTCTTCATCCCCTCCATTCTTGACTCCCTCTGACCTTTTCCCTTTTGCTAAATTCTTTCTCTCTTCCATCCCCCACTTCCCTATAGCCTAGTTATTGAATTCTCCCTTGTCTCTTTTGAATCCATTTTTATTATCTTTTATTTTCTTCACTTTTTTTAGATATGTATTGTTTTCTCTATATCGTATGTCTTTTATCATGACTATTGAGCTCTTATCTTTCTCCTTATTTCTTTCTTTTCATTGTTATTCATTTTCCTCATCTCTTTTTTTCATGTTTTTTTTGTTATTTACTTAAGTTATTATTCATGTAAAATGTTTACTATATTCGCAGTGTTATTTTTTGTGTCTTAGAAATTTTTTTTGTCAGTTGGTCAGTCAGTCACGAGTGCGGGTTATAGAAATGGCTGACTCAAATAAAAAAATCTGGTAAGCCGTTGGGTTAAGCACGTTGCCCTCCCTCCCTCTCTCCCTCTCTCCCTCTCTCCCTCTCTCCCTTTCTCCCTTTATCCCTCTCTCCCTCCATGGCCTGTCACCACTTGTGTGTGTGAACCGTGTTTTGCAAAGAGAGAAAAAATGGAACGGAATATTTACCTTTTTCTCACGAATATTATCTCTCTCTCTCTCTCTCTCTCTCTCTCTCTCTCTCTTCCTTTGTAATATGAGTTGTCTGAATTGTTTTCCATAATCTGTTTGGTCTTGAGCGCAGGAACAGGTCAGTAACATCATTAATTTTGTCTTCCATGTTACTCCTGTGTTATTAAAACCTTCCTGTTCCTAGTGTTGATTGGATGGTAGTCTTACAGTGCATCGTTAATATTGTTGGCACCAGACACTCGGGGTTGTAATAAATCATTTAGAGAAGGACACACACACACACACACACACACACACACACACACACACACAAACACACACGTATATAAAAGTTCTTGTACAAAGACTCTTGCCTGAATTTCCCTGACATGACACTGGCGGTCTGAGGTTAATGATGGCGTCTGTAAGTTGGAAGAAAAAAAGAAAAAAGTCAGTTTACCAGGTACAGGATTTCTTATACTGTTGTGTTGGTGTTACTGTTTTGTCTCTCTCTCTCTCTTTCTCCCTTTCTCTTTCTCTGTTTGTGTGTCTCTTTATCTCTGTCTGTCTGTCTGTCTTTATTGCTTTTTATGTATTACCGTACAAGTTTTAGCCACACACTTGAGTTTAATTAGCTGGTTGGGTCGTTAAGGATCACTCGACTCTTCTGAATGTAAGCTGGGAGGGAGTATGAGGATACTTTAATGATTAATCTTGGTGTAAGCTTGTTAATTATTTCAGCTTAACTTGGTGATTAGGACAGTAGTCTTGGTGATAATTCTAGTGTGTCTTGGTCATCAGGGCAGCTTTTGAGTTGACTTTTACCTGTGTTTATATATATTTGTTTTTTGCTTTAATTCCTGATTTTCTCTTTGTTTCTATTTTTTTTCTCTTGTAGTTTCTTATTCGTTTATGTATTTGTATTTCAATAATGTACTTCTCTCGATCATTTTTTCTTTCACTTTATATCTTAATTCATCTATATTTCCTTTACCATCTCTCCCTGTCTCGTTCTACCTCTCTGCCTCTGTCTGTCTGTCTCTCCGCTCATTATTTTCTCAGTATCTCCCTCCATCTATCTCTCCAAGTGACTCTCTCCCTTTATCTCTTGTTCTCTGTATGTATCCATATTTCTTTCTCTATCTTCCTTTTATCTATGTTTATTTGTGTGTGCGTGCGTGCCTGCGTCTGCCTGCGTCTGCCTGCGTCTGCCTGCCTGCCTGCCTTCCTGCCTGCCTGCCTGCCTGCCTGCCTGCCTGCCTGTGATGTAACCTTCACCAAATAAATAAAACAACATAGGATGGAATTTTTTTTCAGAGGGAGGAAGTAGGTTTGTACAGGAACCACTCAGGCACCTTTCCCGAGCACCTAAATTTTGCAAGAGTCAATAATTCTTTCATTATGTGACCCAACCGCAGAGCTTCCGTCTTCACCACCACCGTTTTGGCTCTCTCTCTCTCTCTCTCTCCCGGTATCACTGAGTCCTTAAACGCCACCATTATCTGTTCCTGGTTCAGTATGGTTATGTGTTTCCCAGCAAAGACTAAGTGAGGTGATGAGAATTCCCACTTGCCAGCCAGGATACACACACACACACACACACACACACACACACACACACACACACACACACACACACACACACAAGCACACACACACACACACACACACACACACACACACACACACACACACACACACACAGCAGGTGGCCTTAGGTTACATTTAGTAATTCAGTAATATAGCGCCACTGTTCTCTCACGATTTATGCATTATACTGGAGTGTGTTTCTCGCTGTGTGTATCTCCGGGAAATTATGGGGTAAAAGGTGTAGCTTATGGTATGGGTTACCTGGATTATGGCAGGTAAAAGGTAACACAGTCTTAGAGAACACACCTACACACACACACACACACACACACACACACACACACACACACACACACACACACACAGGAGTGATATCAACATTGCCATTGCCATCATCTCATGGGGAATCTCTCAGCAACGACAATACCATAAATTTTAGAAGCACACTGTGTCTCTCCCTCCCAACTACCTGACTTCCCTCACCCTCTGATTCCTCCCTCACTGGTAATATTTTTGTTTACCTACCAGTAATATTCCTCACCCACCTGTAACATTATATTTCTCATTTGTAATATTTCTCTCGTACCTGTAATTATTCCCCCTCATCTGTAATATTTCTCCCTTACCTGTAATATTCCTTCCTTACATGTAATATATCCCTCATAATTGAAATATTTATCCCCAACTTTAATATTTCTCTCTCTGTATCTTTCCCTAAATATCTCTCTCTCTCTCTCTCTCTCTCTCTCTCTCTCTCTCTCTCTCTCTCTCTCTCTCTCTCTCTCTCTCTCTCTCTCTCTCTCTCTCTCTCTCTCTCTCTCTCTCTCTCTCTCTCTCTCTCTCTCTCTCTCTCTCTCTCTCTCTCTTTGTCTCTCACCAGTAAATACCTCAAGAACATTCATATATTTTTGTCTTCCTCTTCTCCATAATTAGTTTTCTCTATCTTATTCTTCGTTCGTCTTAAAAAAAACCAAATTCTGTTCATTTTACATATTACCCCCCTCCTCCCTCCCTCCTCTTCCTCCTCCTCCTCCTCCTTTATTTACCTCCTCCTTCCCATCTTTTATTCTCATTCTTCCTTTTCATTCTCCTCTTCCTTCTCTTCTTCCTTCTTCTTCTTCTGCTGTCGCCTCCTCCTTGCTTTTGCTATCTCCTCTTTTTCCTCTTCATCTTACTTCTCCTTTTTCTCCTCCTCCTTCATTTGTTCTGACTGCTCTTCCTCCTCCTCCTCCTTCATTATACCTGCTCACGAACCTCTCACTAGAGATCCGTCTTATCCAGAGAAACTAATGAAGCAGCAACTCTGACATGATGGAATATCGTTTATGTAGTCCATTGTCTGGTGGGGGTATAAGACGATGAATAACACATACACACACACACACACACATAGATAAACACTGTGGAAACACCTAAGACATCCGGATTCGAACATTAGCAGGTTCCCGAGGGAAATTTGGCGACCACGACACGACTATAAATTTTACAACGTTTTCTGTGGTGCATCGTGTGTGTGTGTGTGTGTGTGTGTGTGTGTGTGTGTGTGTGTGTGTGTGTGTGTGTAATAATAATAATAATAATAATAATAATAATAATAATAATAATAATAATAATAATAATAATAAAAAACGGTTTATTAATAGAGTTGCAGCCGGTGGCTGAAAATATACAGACTTACATTTGATTTAGACATAAATGATATAATATGCATTGAATACATTTACAGGGCTGTGTGTGTGTGTTCCTTACAGAGTTTTAACATAAGTATATAAACATGATCTTGTACTGTGACCGTCTCTCCCAGTTCTCTCCCAGGAAATATATTCTTGTCTACTCTTGTCTCGAAACTTGTCCTTGTTATCCTTTGGAGATCCTTAAGGCTCAAGAGACTCTGGTCCTCGAGCGAAAGTGTAGGTACCGCCATAGTCTTTTACACTGTTTTCTGTTGGCCAGTGGAAAGTATTATCATTACTTGTGACTCCCAAGGACGCCACCCCACGCCTTCTCAACACGCTCGAGGGATTTTGAATGTCCTTCTCTCCTTCACTGGGTTATGAAAATAGGGGTTAATGGGTCATATTTTGTGTCCTTATTGCGTCTGTATTTACGCCATATTTACAGCCTCCAAGCCGTTCTTCCCCCTTCAAGAAATCCCTCCAATATCGTATTATTCCTTTTATTCCCCGACTCATAAATTACTGATGAGATAGATTTTCTTGTCTGTCTGTCTGCCTGTCTGTCTTAATCCACCACCTACGTCTACAGAACCTGAACTCATCCTTAATCCTTCTCCTCCACTAGAACTCTGATAACGAGGGAGTGTCATCATTCCGTCGGGGTTTTTAAGCAACTAATTTATCATATTCATCCATATCAAGTCTCAGCTATCATCTTTTTGACGTGCAATTGTTACGGAAACTTACCATAGGCTTATTCTTATCTACATATTGTAATGACCGTCTTCACTACCTCTGCTGCTGTTTTGGGTTCTGTTATCGCTACCATTTCCACTGCTGCTTACAATCGAGATCCTTTGAGCTATGAATTAGGGAAAATTAATGGAAATATCCCCTCTCCCACTCCTTGCCAAATTCCCCCACTACCACACGTTAGTTATAGAAAAAACTGAAGCGTGTTGCAATACTATTTTTGTGGCGTCAGTGACAAGTTAATTGGCTGACAAATTTGTGGACTATAACCATGAGAGAAATGGTATATTATTCCACGTGTCAATCAGTTCTGCTTTGTTTCGTTCAGTTTTGGTTCACAATAGTTTGACCCATATTGATGTGTTTGTCAGTCACTATCTCTCTGTGCCTTTCAAATTTTCCTTTCTCTTTGTTCTTTGTATATTTTTTCTTCAGATTTTGGGTCTCTCTCTCCATCCATCCATCCATCTATCCTACTCTTCCCTAGTTTGTCAGTCTCACCACCTGTTAATTAGCAAGTCTGTTTTTTCACCTGTCTCTTTAATTCACGTCTCAAAGCTAAAGAACACATTCTCTCCATCTCTCTTTTTTTTCATCGCTAACTTGTTCATTTTCTTCTTTCTTCTATCTTCTCGTCTCTAACTTATACACACATTCTCTCTCTCTCTCTCTCTCTCTCTCTCTCTCTCTCTCTCTCTCTCTCTCTCTCTCTCTCTCTCTCTCTCTCTCTAATATTAAGAGGACTTCAAAGACATGTTGTTCAGGGTTGTATTATGGTACTGGGTGATCCCTCGTGTTGTATTTATAACCTGAATATCGACAATGGTTCTCTACAGCTAATGGAACTCATTAGCAAGACAATAGGAGGTGTGGGGTGCAGAGGAACGAAGGAGAGAGACAAAGAGAAAGACGAACACAGACATAGATGCACACACTCACACTAAGAGAGAGAGAGAGAGAGAGAGAGAGAGAGTGGGGAGGTGGAAAATGGAAATCAAGTTACATATAGACAAAAAAAAGAGAAAAGAGAGAATATAAGAAGATCGAGAGAAAGAGAGAGAAAGAGAAACGCAAGAGATAAAGGGGTCACAAATTTACTCATAGAGATTATTAAGAGACAAAATATTATCTACCAAAACTATAACTATTAATTATGCCATATATGACACCTGTAAAATAAACCACATATATATATTACCTGTAAAATTATCCACATTTATGACACCTGTAAACCAACCCCCTCCCACACACACACATGCACTGTATATTTATGACACCTGTAAGCCAACCCACACACACACACACACACACACACACACACACATGCATTGTATATATATATATATATGACACCTATATAAAACTGGCTCAATTTATGACACCTGTAAAACCAAGTCACATACATGTAGTGATTTCAGGGGTGATAGTTCTGAACCCTCCCTCGTGACGTCACTACCGTAAAACGAGGCAATTTCCTCACCTTAATGATCGCCATGATGCCTTAGTCAGCCAGGAGCCTCAGACGACCCCCTGAAGCTGATGATACAAGCGGGGGATATTTTCACCTTACTTTTCATATTTTTTCCCCCTGTTTTATTATTTTTCTCCTTTCATCCTCTATTATCGTCCCTTCTTATCTTTTCTCTATTATCATTCCTTATCTTTTTTTCCTTCTTGTTCTTCTATATTCCGTTTTCTTACATTTTCTTTGTTATTTCTCCACATTTTTCTTATTTTTTCCTTCCATCTTCGAAATTTCTAGTATTTTTCTTTGCTGTCCATTACTTTTTATTGCTTTTCTACTTTTCTTATTAGTTTTTTTCTCGTTTTAAGCTTTATATCTACTCTTTACTTTTCCTACTTTCTTTTAGTTTGTTACTTTTTTTACATCAGGTAATATTTTCTTTTCTTTAATTATTTTCTTTTACTTTTCTCACAATTTATATTTCTTACACTACCTTACTTTTTTATTATCTTATTCCTAATTCCTCTTCTACTTTTTTTCTTTCTTTTCTTTACATTTTATTGCCTCGTGCATAATTTTCGAGGCAAGGTATTCACGACAGAGCCTTAGAAGTTTTCAAAAATAAAAAAGTTTAGAAAGTGTAAATATTTAACCATCCCCCCTTCCCCTTCCCCCCTCTCCCTCTCCCCCTTCCCTTACGAAACCCAACTAACCCCCTCCCCCGCCTCAAGCCGCCCACACGGAGAGGCGCTATAGAGATCTGGTTATAAAATCTAGATTAGTATCCTGATCGAAATATTTCTTCTGGATTATGGCCGATACTGTCATGATGGGGCCGTAATGCACTGGTTGTGTTTGGCGATGGGCGGATTTGCGCGTGCATTGTGTGTGTGTGTGTGTGTGTGTGGGTGGGTGCTTGCGTGTGTGTGTGTGTTCGTGCGCGTGTCAGAAAGAGAAAAACATCATGAGAAATAAAAACAGAAAGTGAAGACCACTACAGGACCCCCCCCCCCTCAGTATATACAGTCATCTACAAAAAATAATTTGATGTGCTCCCATCCCAGAGGGTCGAACACCTCCATTGAAGACCAGAGCTCTCGAAACGACGCACTTACCTTGGCCATAATGACCTTCCCGATGCACCACTTACCACCTGCCTCAGTCGGCCGTGACGTAAATGCCACAAGTAAGTGATGTTTTCTCGGCTGTGCTCTACGTTACCGGCTTTATCGGGGCGGTGTAGACGATACTGATGTTCTTTATACCCGAGATAAGAACTGAGTTTAACTTGGTTTATTCTGTGTGAAGTTCCGTGGTTCTGGCATAGGAGGAAATTTATGTATGCATGTATGTATGTATGTATGTATGTATGTATGTATGTATGTATGTATGTAGGTAGGTAGGTAGTGAAGTAACAGTTGGACCCCGCGTCTTGGGGATGTGAGACAGTGATCAGTCAGGGACACTGGCGGCGGCAGTGTCACTCGCCAGTGGCTCATGGGACATCATGACACTACTGATCACTGGGAAATTGCGTCGTTTGGAGGACGTCATGTCACGGAAATGAGCGAGATCATTTTACAAAGAGGGAAACATTTAGCAGCGACTCCTACCTGGCGGAGGAGAGTCTACAGAGATCGAGGCGTGTTGATGTGTTCCTGGGAGGGAGTGAAACTTTTTGTACTTGTTTGAGAATTCGTCTTTTGAGTGATATTTTTCTCTATACTTTAAAGCATCAAACATATTTTGGTAGAATAATATTATAATCTTCTAAAATTCATATTGTTTTGAAGTTATTATTTTTTCTTATACTTCGTCAAAAGTAGTAAGGTCTTCATAATATTCCCAAAACTTTATTGTTGGGAGTTTCAAGTTTTGTTTTGCAACTCTAACTAATTATTGATCGTTTTAAACATCAACATTGGTAAAATCTGAGTGTGTATGTTTATCGATTTATATTCCTGCTATAACAACATGATGATGATGATAATGGTGGTGATGATTATTATGATGTGGTAAATAGTTTTGGTAAGTTCTGCTCGCAAAGTTCATTCCAATATACTGTACGTCATAGCAGAATGGAAACGAATAGCAAGTGGGAAATAAGAAAGCAAAGACGGGATAGGACAATAACAATAACAATATCTTTTGACCACCAAAACTCAAAATGAATTTAAACTATTTCCTTTATATCAAGTGAAGTAAACCAAGATTCCTCCGCTGCCTTAGGGCTTTGAGTTTCAGAACTGAGATCTGCTTGTAGAACCCAACCCCTCACCCCGAAGCTCTTTAAAAACAAACTCGTAACTCTGGTCTTTAAACGAGAATTCTACGAGCACAGTCAAGTAGAGACATGATCTCCTCTGTTCCATACCACTTGACTGCTTGCTCCTCTTTAAGTAGTGTAAGTAATGTTTTGATTTATATTCCGACACAGAAGAATAATTCATAAACATTAACACAGGTAAAAGTCCAGGTATGAGTTTCAGACACTCTTACTACCGTGTGGTAATAGTACTGGGCCATATGCCAGTCTGACCTTTCCTGTTGACTAGTTAATTGATGTTGTTAGTGTGGCCAGCTTGATCACTTCATTTACGGGACTTATTACATAACTAAAGGTGTATTTACACATACATTACATCTATTTATAAGTAAAGCATCTAAGTGAGAGAGAGGGAGGCAGGCAGGAGAGTTGAGAGAACATTACTGCAATGGTTGTTGTTGAGGCAACTTTGGTTTACAAATTCTCGAGTGTTTGTAGCGACGCATAGCAGTTGTGTCTGGGTAGAATCTACACGACCCACCCGTATCACCACAGAGAAGGGAGTAATTTACATGTTAATCATGTATAAGCAACTCTCTGATGTTGGAGGTTCTCACACAGTAATATGCACTGACCCAGCTGGTGCAAGTTTACTGTTGTAAGTGCATTGTTGTCTTACCTCAGTGAGAGCCCCACGTTATGATACTAGTGCATTATTAAACTTGCTATGCATGTACCCTGAGCTGTACCCTTACTTGTCTTTGTCTCTGTCTGTAACGATATTTCTGAAAGTGATATCGCATGAATATACACTAAATATAAATGCATATAATCAGAAATGAGGTGATACAGCAGCCGCCCACACGACCACAATGTATTCTGTATTGACCAACATGGCAGTAAGCACGACGTAAACCTTAAATCATTACATATAAAGCCTGTTTATTGTTCCCAGCGTCGTCCAACCACCATTACTTTTCCGCAGTAGTTTCTTTTCTTTCTAACACTTGGCAGAACATTCACACCTTGTAATGTTTGTAGAGCGAACATCAGACTCTCAGATGTGTTTATATGTAGTCAAGAATATTACTGGCATGTAACTCGCTCCAAAATAGTATCTTTACGGAGGAGTGTACGATGAATTTCATAATGAACACAACGATTCATATTGTCTCGGTAGGGTTGTCAAAATCCTTCGTCCTTTGTGTCATATTGCCTCACAAAATTAAACACCAATGGTGGGTATGGTAGGTTGAGTGGAGCGACAAGAGTAATACTGATGAGAATTTTTAGGTCGTGTTGTGGTAAGGGATCACCATAGCACAACACATCTGATGCAGCAGTTAGTGTGTGAATTAATGAGAGGGAGTGGGTGGAAAGGTGGAGAGGGGACGGTGGATGTTGCTCCATAATTCAGGTGTTCTTGCGCTATGAGAGAGATATCTGTATGTAGTGGTTAAAAATAAATATAGAACGACTACGTATGTAAATTACTACTAAAAATAAGTTAAAAACATAAAAAAAGTAAAATTAAAAAAAAATCGAGTTAGGTCAGGTGGTTAGTCAGGTTCCTTAGGGGTCATTAAGGATGGGAAATTGCGTCGTTTGAGGCCGCGACCTGACGGGACTTTGGGAACTATCACACCAGGCGTCTACGTTATAATCTCTTCTCTTAATTTGTTTTGGTCATCTTAACACGGCTGCGATTTTAACCTTTTTCTCTCATCATCTTTCTTTCTTTCTTTTTCTTTCACTCGCCCAATCAACCCCATCTCCAACTGACACTATAACCTGCACCATAACTGCACCATAGACTAAGACAAACACTATATACATACCCCAATACCCCTGTTAAGCTCTACGCCTCATTATTCAACCATAAACTTCTTCACCACAGCTATTGGGGACACAGCTATTCACTATATCTTTCCCTCTATGTCATTCTAGCTGTTCACTTTAGCTTTAACCCAGAGCCTGTACTTGCTTATACCTGTTTGACTTAGCTGAATGTCTGCTGCGTAACTTAAACTACTCATCCTAATCTGGATCTAAATTAGCTGTTCACCATAGCCGTTCCCTATAGTTCTAATCAAGAGTCTTTCACTATAGCCTAGATCCTACCCGGCACAGTTAACCCCAGCTCCCTCATCCTGTAACCCGCACCTGACAACACAGCGGAGGGTGTGAAGGCCTGAGGCTCTCCACCACCATCACCATGACAACGGCCCAGATCTTCTGTTGTCCCCAGATGACAGACATCACGCACCTCACCCCCACCCTCCCCCTCACCCCCTCTCCCCTCCCCACCTCCCGCTCTTCGTGTGATCTCAGCCTCTTGCGATACAAATGCCATCAGCAGTATAATGACGAACAATGATACGCTAATAACATAACGAGTCCTTGTGTCTCAATCTGAAAACCCAATTAATAGTCATCCTATTAAGGGAGATAAAGCGAATTATTGTAGAATTAATTTACAAATCATTTAGAGTATATTAATGGGTATAATCAGCAGGAATAACAGTCGAGGAGCACTTGGCTGCTGCTCATGTTCCTCTGGTAATGATATCTGTGTTGTTTTTGACGATGGTTTAATCAGCGAGTTTGTCAGGCAATTATCTTGTCACTCACCGTGGAGCTTACACCAGATTATTGCAATGTATTTTAGCTAAGTGCTAATATATATATATATATATATATATATATATATATATATATATATATATATATATATATATATATATATATATATATATATATATATATATATATATATATATATATATACAGAGAGAGAGAGAGAATGTGTTAGTAATATTAATAACTACCAAATTACCCAGCGTCACTCGAGTGAGGTATACGTATACTGATATACAGTATAACCTTAACTGCCCCAGTGTGTCCTCCCTGACACGGGTAAACAGCTCCCACACTCGCCGTGGAGATATCTCAGTCAGGGAAGATCTTTGGTTCTTGCCTGGACCACCCGGGGGTCCCTGGTCAATAGTAATACCAAGGTGCACAACCTTGGCGCCCAGGTAATATGTGTGTAAAGTTTCACGTCTCTAACTACTTCCGTTTTGTAGTCGTGGTTGGAACAGACAGAGTCTCACAGTCACGTCCTTTTATTATTATGGATAATAATAGCCACCAGAACATGTTATGTCCCCTGGTTATTACACAACAAGGACCATAAAAGGCACAAATCCTCGTGGTAAAACCATCTTCACACATGATCATTACCAACCCATATAATTATGTCATTTGTATTACAAATTTTGTGGACATTCTTTAAATTTTACAAACAAATATGACCACACACACACACACACACACACACACACACACACACACACACACACACACCCTCACTGCACTAGACAGTGAGGGAGTCGTGGGCGGTGCATCAACCACTGTGACCATGAAGACCCTCAGCAGGTGAAGCGTGTCACAACTATTGCCCTCTCCTCGTCTTATGTCCCTTTTATCACACAGTGTCTCCAGCATATTGTCTTGCTCCCATAATACGACTCTCAGCCGCGGGGTTTTTAGATGGCATAAAACGTCTCCTAGTTATTGATGGCGCCACATATAACGCTCCCATGACGTGTATTGGCCCTTACTGGCGTTATTTGTGGCAGATATCGTTGCTACTTTACATTACGTACCGGATATGTCGCTTCAGTCGTGTAGAGGGTTTATCTTTGCATCCTTTCTCGGCTTGTTTTTTATCTCACATATTCTTGCACGTAATACTGCTGTTGTTTTATGTTAGGTTAGAGAGAGAGAGAGAGAGAGAGAGAGGGAGAGAGAGAGAGAGAGAGAGAGAGAGAGAGAGAGTGTTTCCGAGTCAAGTTAATAAATCTCTCCTTGATCCCTTTACCTGACCGCTTTATTATACATCAGTAACTCTTCTCTCTTGTATCTATATCAACCCAATTTATTATGTTATTTGTCTTATTAATAACATATAAGAGTGTGGTATAGAGAGAGACACGGCGTGAGTTAAAAAGATCAATGTATTAGAATGTTGTATGTGATCTGAACTACAGTCAAGTAATTCTATAGTTCAGAGTATTTAAAGTCACGATAGTTAGTGGACAAAACTGCCGTCATAACAGAAGACTATTGAGATAACTGGTGACTGTGAGGACTTCCGGTCTGTGGGACGGGAATAGACAGTGATTGAATGTAAGTGCAAGTCAAAGCTGCGTTACTGTGGTCGAAAATTGAAGTCAGGATGTTAGGTATGGTTGAAGGAACAAAGTCTACAGAGATTAGTAGAGTTTAAATATTTGAGAACCACGGTCAATAAAGAGGGTGGAATGGAAGTTAAAGCATCACAGTGTTTTGAAGAGTAGAAGGTATGTTGAGGTTAGTGAATTAGACAAGTGCTCGTCATGTGAACTAAGATATCCAATTTTTACTATTTCACTTGCAACTAAAACTTACCTGGGCACCTTATTACTCAAACATATATCAACACACGCCACAGTCAACACAAAGGACAAACATTTAACACACAGTTTCATGTGGTTTAATGGATCGTCATTTTCACCAGAATATTCACTCCACTAAAAGTAAAAGCATAAATATACAACACTGTGTCCTGAATACCGGGGACCAAGTGCTGCATATTTTACCATGTTGTACCCGATGGATGACAAGTATTATCCTCCAACTCTTTAACGGGATTTAAAATTCAATGAGAAATGTTTAGTATTTTCAGTGAGCATTACCCAACATTTTCTTGAAAGGCACCAATGTTTCTCTTCTGTGTATTATGGTTGTATGTTATTTTTCGGGTGTTTGAGTAAGTCAGTAAGTAACATTAATACGTGAGGTGGTCGTGGTGATGTCGTGAGGTGGTCGTGGTGGTGGTGTCTGGTGTGATCGTGAGGTGGTCGTGAGGTGGTGGTGGTGGTGTCTGGTGTGGTCGTGATGTGGTGGTCGTGATGACAGGAATCTACAATAAAGTCTGAATAAACAAGAAGGCGGCTGTCATTTTAGGTAAATAAACACCCCCCCCACCCCTCCCTCCTGGGAAAAATGCTATTGTTGTTGATCCTGACATAATATTGGTATGTAGATTACTTTTATCAATACAGTGTTATGTGAGGTGAGGTGAGGTGAGGTGAGGTGAGGTGAGGTGAGGTGAGGTGTGGTGAGGTGAGGTGAGGTGAAATTAACACATAACAAACAATAAACGAAAGACAAAAACTATATATAATAAACCGTTAGTAAACTTAGAACAACTTTAACGGATCACAAATTAGGAAACAACTTTCTCAACAAGTTCTCTTAAAAAGTGTAGAGGAAAGTTTTCAATGAACCTAAAAGTTAAAGACTCCACAGTAAACACAGCTCGTCACCCCCCCCCCCCACCTTAATCAGTCTGAATATCCTTAATACATGGATCATTTATGCCCGTCTTCCTTAAGTATGGTCTACACATAACACCCCAGCCTCCTTGTATGTGCAGTTTGGTTTGCAATTTTTCTTGTAATTACTAGATCGAATATTCAATCACTTCTCTGGGACTGGTGGTAACTCTGAGGTCACAGGAATCAGCACGTCAAGTTGAATGTAAAGTCCAAGTCATTGCTGAACTTAGAGGTAAAGATAAGAAGAGTGTTGTTTAGCAGCAACAGCACTGGTGGGAGACAGTGCTACTATATCAATTGTATGTTCTACTGTTTCCTTGGCAATAGCTCTCATTAGTCTATTAAATCTGTAGTTGTTCAAGGGTGTAAACTGTTGACCATTGTGAAGTGTGAACTAGAACTTGTGGCTCAAGAAAGGATCATTGAAAACTGAAACATGAGTCATGACATCAGCTTCACCCATGGCCGCCTTCAGAGCCAGTGGTGACATGCCACTTCAAAGGTACAGTACTAACACGGCCATTGATTGCTTGTTCAAACACTATAGACTGCCTGTATGAACCGAGACCTGCTTGTGTAGCTTCAATGTCACAAAGCTTCGGAAATTTTGTTACTTGACTGGTGTTGAATCATGACAACCAGATCTCCTATAACTACGTAATCTGTTCTATTGGGATAATCTAAAACAGCTTCGAGAATATATATATCGGCATCTGCTTGAGCCTGTCTGGTACATGTATTGACTTAATTGACATGTTTACCAAAGAGTTAATTTTTGGGTTGGAGTTGTAATCATATCGACAATGAACAGTATGTCGACCGACGTAGCCTTTGCTGCACGCCGAGACTGTTCCATCGATTTATTGCTGCGTCCTGCACTATAAGCGTCCACTATGATTATGAAGGAGGTTATGTCATAATTCCAGAGTACATAATCAACAAATGAATTAGAGATGGTGTCATATGTTGCATGAGTAGTCCTTAGTAAAGTATGCAATACATGTCTACCATCAATAATAGTCAGCCTAGTGTTGGCTTAGGCCAGGTTAGGTCAGGTTAGGTTAGGTTATTCAGTATATTGTTATGGACGTATTGGGTGAAATGACTAGGCCCTGTGAAACACCATTGTTGATTAGAGTATTCAGAAAAAGTCGAATCTTCTTTACCACCGCCAAAATGGAGCAATTGGCTGTATAACAAGATTAGATAATCATAAATAAACACCAAGGGAGTTTAGAAGACTACGAGGTGTACTGTACCATGTTTGAGTCTTTGAAGGAGAGGTGGAGCTGTGACAGAGAGAAGGAACACCCTTTTGACTCTAGAACTTGAATCATCTTGTTCGGAGACTAAGACTAAATCCAGACAATTGAGACACCTTAGTTGCAAATGTTTTCAAATGGTAAACGTATTCATAGATTAGTTATACATATTAAGAATGACTTACACCAGGAATTAGGTAGAGTTATGTTTTACAATAATTTACTTATAATTTATACTATTATTGCATCAGGAAAATCAGCGTCAAAAAACCAGCGAGTAAATTTGTTCCTAGACGGGTGAGTTGGGCGGGAATATGTCGCCACGTTGGCTACATTTAGCATGCTAAGTTGGCGTGTTTCTCAACAGTGGCAGCTGAGTTATGAGGGCGGGGACTGGTTACATATGTAGTAGGTAATTGTGTTGGTCGCGTGCCCGCTTCAGCGTTCATGGTTTCTTTGATTATGAGTAAGTATTATTTTCTATTTTTTTAAGTGTATGGAATTTATACGTTTATATATGGTGAGGGATTTATTTGCCCATTCGTAAATACTGGAACAAAATATATATAAACACATTTACGTAAGCTTGCACATTCACAAATACTGACGCATGCATGAGTACTTACACATGAGTACGAATTTTGTGAGTTCCCCCAAATTCCTGCGATTTTTTTATCTGTAGCAAAGAAGTAGACAATGTTGTAGTTGTTTTTTGTTATGGAAATATATAAGAAGGCACAAGGACAATAACTTTTTCTGAAATATTTCGCACAACCAAAAATAGAACTGAAAGAAAAAAAATAGCAAGACGATCGTATGTTTCATCTTTAAATCATAGTTTCCTCAGAATCATTGTCGTGAAGTTAATGTATCCACAGGTTCCTAGAAACTGAAGCCATATCGTTAACATAACCTGAATATATCTTCTTCACTCAGAAATAATTGGTTCTTGGTCATGTCTTAGTAGAATAAATATTACACAAATAAATCCTCCTTGGGTTTACTCAGTACTCATGATCCATTATGGTAACCTCGAGAGTCGTGTACAGCGGAGACAGGAACCTTAACCACGAGGACATCAGTGCAGGGATTTATTCCAGTTAATAATAATACAGTAGTAATTTACCTTGAGTATGATATAGTGTATAATAAAATGAAAAAAAAAGTGAATAGTGTAAGATCTTAGGCGACTGGGAGCTGCATTCCTCGCTAAATAATACATCGTCTTTAGGTCATTATTGTCAACACGCCTCTCTGTTCACTCCCTGGTGCTCCATGCCGGGGAAGCTCCATAAGGACTTATATGTAATTAGAGACGCCCTTGAGTGATTGTAAGGAGGCGGTGCTGCTATAAACTCTGGCACCCGTAAATCATGGGATATTTTCAAGGCAGCACAATTTACATCAAGTATTGTCGATATCAAGAGAGCAAGTCCTGTACCTTTGTTGCAGCTCGAGCTTCATAAATAAATCTCTTTGATGTGAAGCGAGGGCATGCCACGCCCCCTTACCCCGAGCGTCGGTGATCAGGAGACACACAGTAAATGCTTCTCGTTAACAACAAGTGTTTAATCAACATGTAATTGGTCAGTGAATACCAAATGGTCAATCAGAGGGAGGGTGATCAAGTGTGAATTATCATATAATTGGGAGGTGGACTGGTGACTACCTGCCGCATGTTTAAGCAAGTCGTTCATTATCATATGTTGGGTCGGTGGTTCAGTGAACACCCGCAGCCAGAGGGTTGGCATGTTCTTGACTGTAATGTATCTTGTAGTCTTAAGTGATAGATGGATGGCTAAAAATCTTATCAGTCACACAGTGGAATATCCATTTTACTTCACACACACACACACACACACACACAGTACCTTCAGGCTGGGCAAGAAAGCCATTAAGTTGTCAAGAAGTGGTGTATATGTGTGTCTACTATGATAAACAAACAATTGAAGCTTCACATAATAAATAAGAGTTGAGTAACGCTGAGGAAGCTAACTTTTGTGGTCACTTCAGACTGCTGTGCATTTCACCTAAATTCTAAACATGAGGAGACCAATTCTAATGGCACATTAAGAGGACCACCGTGTAGTATCCACCGGCTAAAACTTTATTATGGATGACTTAAGGCCAAGACGTCTGTCGGCCTGAGTGAATTATTAATTGCCACTACGAGGATTCCCGAGGCTGAGAGCGGTAAGGAAATTAATGGGTTATTTCAGGGACTCTAAAATGTCGTCTGTTATTGTTTTTAGACTCCTGTGTTGTACAGAAGGTGGCATTAGAATGGCTGTGTGTGTTTATTAAACGTTAATAAACAACAACAACAACAACAACAAAATATTAATAATAAAGGTTGCTTCACCACCACTAACACACGTGTCCGGAGTATTAAATCTCATCAGTATTGAGGATTTATGAAGTAAATCTTATAATCCTGCACGCCCTGGTTAGTAACGACCACATCGACTGTAGATATTTAGTTATTAATCTCTCTCTCTCTCTCTCTCTCTCTCTCTCTCTCTCTCTCTCTCTCTCTCTTTCTTTCTCTAACAAGGACGCAAACATCAACAATTCTGGGTGTATTTTGTTATATACACGGGAGCAGTATTACCATGACTCAGACCCAAACAGTATAGCCACAACAACACTAAGTCCTACCATCATAACAGACACTGCAGGAAAGGTTCACAATATCAAGAATACCAACACTAAAACAATGCACTTTCGATGTTCGCTTCAGTTGTAAACACGAGAGGAAGTTATATACCATTTTGGTCAATATCAAGGATTTTGATACTACATTGTTTATGGTACCAAAAAAAACCCTAAAATACACAAACACAAGTGATTTAGTTTTTTTGTTTTGATAGTAAATAAACATTATATTATGATTTTTTTTTTGTAGCAGAGAGACATCACGGTTGTATTCTTCTGGTATGATTTTCAGGTCTTTGATATTAAATTGGAGTTTGACCTTCAGTTAGACGTCATCCATGTCTATGTGTGAATAATATAGAAAGGTTACTGGAAAGGACGTTCGCCTGTGACGTTAGCCTGTGACGTTAGCCTGTGACGTTAACCTGTGACGTTAGCCTGTGACGTTAGCCTGTGACGTTAGCCTGTGACGTTAGCCTGTGACGTTAGCCTGTGACGTTAGCCTGTGACGTTAGCCTGTGACGTTAGCCTGTGACGTTAGCCTGTGACGTTAGCCTGTGACGTTAGCCTGTGACGTTAGCCTGTGACGTTAGCCTGTGATGTTAACCTGTGACGTTGTACCAGGCGTTTAGCCTGTGACGTTAGCCTGTGACGTTAGCCTGTGACGTTACCCTGTGACGTTAGCCTGTGACGTTAGCCTGTGACGTTAGCCTGTGACATTAGCCTGTGACGTTAGCCTGTGACGTTAACCTGTGACGTTAACCTGTGACGTTAAGTACACATCAAATACTCGGAAGAAAAATGTGAAAGGAGATGTTGCGTATGATGAGGGTAAAAGTGAACAGAGGTATTAATGCATTTAGTCTGTCTGTCTGTTTCTCTCAATATCTCTCCTTTGACTCTCTCTCTCCCTCTCTGTTTATCTGTCTGTCTGTCTGTCTGTTTCTCTCAATATCTCTCCTTTTACTCTCTCTCTCCCTCTCTGTTTATCTGTCTGTCTGTCTCTCTCTATCTCATGAATTTTAGATGACTTCATTTGAATGACGGCTTAAGGTGAATCTGCATAAAAATCTTTTTAAAATTCTGTCTCCTAAAAAAAAAGTAAATTAATCTCCACCCAGCTTAATTCTTAGATGAAATACGATGGGAATCTGTCGCCACTGCTGCTCTTAGTGTTGTTATTCGTGTTGTTGTTAGTGCTGTTGTTAGTGCTGTTGTTAGTGCTGTTGTTAGTGTTGTTGTTGTCCATGATGTTGTCACTATATATTGTTGTACGTGACTATTATTACTAACGATACAGAAAATGATAAGAGAGAGATTAAATTTTAGTGGATGAGAGAGAGAGAGAGAGAGAGAGAGAGAGAGAGAGAGAGAGAGAGAGAGAGAGAGACCCCTATACATCAGTGTTCTCTCAAGGTCATTCTCACCCATACACTATTTTTTTTTCTCTGACCAAAACTAAACCATCTTCTTAAACTTCTTTCTCTCCCTTCATTCATTTTTTGTGACCCAATTCCCCCTTATCCTTGTCTCTCTCACAACGCATCCTTCGTTATACCTATCGGGGTGTTATGTCGTTCTTACGGCTGCTATTTCCTTCTTCTCGTCGTTGCCTACAGCAGGAGTCATAGTTCTTGACATTCAGTGGAAGGCCAAGAGTCGGTTGTCTTCAGATACACACGCCATGTCTACATACTGTATACCTGTAGGTTACGCACATATAAACACACACACACACACACACAGGTAGCGGCAGTAAGCGGTAGTATTATTATTATTATTATTGTTATTATTATTATTATTATTATTATTATTATTATTATTATTATTATTATTATTATTATTATTATTATTATTATTATTATTGTTATTATTATTATTATTATTATTATTATTATTATTATTATTATTATTATTATTATTATTATTATTGTTAGTAGTAGTAGTAGTAGTAGCAGTAGTAGTAGTAGTAGTAGTAGTAGTAAAATAAGGTAGTTCGTAGTAGTAAAACAAAAAGCGGCACAGCGAGTTACTGGAGGCTAAGAAAGTCTACGGATATCACCAACCACGTTTCACTTACTCCCATGTTGTTGACATTTGCTCATGCACAATACGATTATGATTATGATTATGATTATGATTATGACTATTATTTTTATTATTATTATTATTATTATTATTATTATTATTATTATTATTATTATTATTATTATTATTATTATTATTATTATTTCCACCATTTTTAATGTTTATAGAGTCAAAATTAAAAATGAGCTGATGATTTCTGTTTCCCTTTTGGCGGGGTGGGGTGGGGGTAGGATGAATTATCGTTTTATATTGTCCAAACTTACTTTCAGCCGTCAGTGTTGTATTACGTGATGGGAGGGTCGGTAAATCAGGAGCTTTCTATTAATACAGATATTGGAATGGAGTCTCTCTCTCTCTCTCTCTCTCTCTCTCTCTCATAAATGTTATTATTCCTTACCTTACATAATACAATTCGCAGTTAATGTTTGGTCCATAATATCACAGAAGCAGAAGTACGTCCTCATGTCACAGGTCGACAAAGATTTTCCACTCGACACTACCCTCAGTCGATCGAGGCAGCCTACTTAAGTTGCATGAGGGGTGGAGCGTATAAAGTGAAGAAGTCTCTCTCTCTCTCTCTCTCTCTCTCTCTCTCTCTCTCTCTCTCTTATTCTCGTTTTATTTTCTCTCTTATTCTCTCTTTTCTTACTCTTTCTAATTATCCCTGTTTCTTGCCTTTTCTATTTCTCATTTGCTCTTTTTCTTCCTCTCTCTCATTCTCCATTTCTTGCTCTTTCTCATTCTCTGCGTTTCTCTTTTATTTATCTTTTTAATTATCTCTCGTTTTCTTGGTCTTTCGTTCTCCTTTTTTCACCCCTTTTCTATTATTATTCCTACTTTGTTTCTTTTTGTTTGCTCTCTTTATTTCTTTCTCTTTTATCCCCAAAAATCTCATTTATTTATATATTAAGTTATTTTTCTCACTCACTTCATCGGTTTTCTTTTTTCCTTTTTCTATGTTTATCACGTTCTTTCTCACTCCGTTATTGTTTTTTCTTTCCCTATTTATATCTGTCTGTGTGTCTCTTTGGTTTATCGCATTTTTTATTTGTCTTTTCACTGTCTTTCCCCTCCTTCTCTATCTGTTACTGTCTGTGGGTGTCTCTCATTCTTTATTCTCTTTCTCCCCTTCTCTTTCCATTTCTGTCTGTATGTCTGTCTGTCTTTCTTTTATTCTCTTTCTAATTTTCTTCACTTTTTCTTTCACACACACACACACACACACACACACACACACACACACACACACACACACACACACACACACACACACATACACACACACACACACACACACACACACACACATACACACACACACACACACACACACACACACACACACACACACACACACACACACACACACACCACCCACCCCACATACACACCATCTCCTAATCTCGTTGCTTCACAGAGTCAATTACCTGAGTAGCTCACTTTTCACTGCTATGGCAACTTACCTGGGTAGTCACACGCTGTTATATCTTCATTAATGCAATTTTTCATCCGGGTTGCCAGAGAGAGAGAGAGAGAGAGAGAGAGAGAGAGAGAGAGAGAGAGAGAGAGAGATTCACACCTTACTTCCCTACAACACCCAGTACACTTCCTTCAATGGTCAATACACCCATTACACTCCCCTCAGCCCAGGCAATACACCCAGGAGGATAATTACCCCGCCCTCCTCTTCTCTCGCTGTTCGATGGATCGCTGTGAACTGCGGCAACAATTCACGCAGAAGTGCCTCTTGGTTTACCTCGTTAACGGGCCAATTATCTTGTAATAAACTTGAATATAATTACTTTAAATGAGATTCATGTGGTAGTTAGGAATCCAACAATTAGTGTGTAGTTTGGATTTAAAATGTTTGTATAGAAAGATTGTTTGTGTGTGTGTTTGTTTCTTTGTGTGTGTGTGTGTGTGTGTGTGTGTGTATAGAGAACTGCCGCTGTTGACACGCACTAACGCACCCACACACACACTCCCTGTTAGTCGTAAAACACACAGTGTAGAACGACTTCTAACATACTCAGGGTAACGTCATTGTCGTCGTGGGAGACAACAGCGCCAAGCTTCCTGTTTTGTTGTTGTCTTATACAATCATACAATTTTAAGTGTTAATTTCCTCAAGGTTTATTACGTGTCGTCGCTCTATTTGTGTTCTTTGTATTAAGTATTTTATGCTAATTTACTACACATAAACGACTTGATTCTTATCGTAATACTTTAAGGAGATTCATTATATTTTCTCTAATCTTCTTCCTCTTAACACACCATTACATATCACTCCATCTTTTCTTCCTCAACGAACAAGTTTCTCTCTCGCCCAAGACATCAAAGAGTCACTCAACTATCCTGATAAATATCCCTGTCATGTCAAATCGATCCAGAGGACAGAAATTACACAACGTTAAAGTATTAGACTCTCAGCCACGCCTTCATCCGTTTTCCTCTCGTGCCAGAATATCCATTAAATAATTCACGGGGCAAACTGGGTCACCACATTTGGTCTCGGGTGTAGTTATGTTGCCGTGTGTCACCTCAGGTCAAGTTACGGTCAGAGTTAGATTACGTGAAAGAGTCGTCAGCACTAAGTATGAATTTAGGGGAGACAGGATAGTTTATGTTGTGAGTTGGTTGAAAGTTGGTAGGCTGGTGGTGTGGTGGTGGTGGTGGGGGCAGTGGTAGTGGTGGTGATAGTAATGGTGACAGTAGTGGTGGTGGTAGAGGTGGTGATAGTAATGGTGACAGTAGTGGTGGTGGTAGTGTTGGTGGCAATACGTAGAGAATACGATGAATGGGGAGGCCAAAAACTGAAGTGTAAACGGAGAATGGGAGAGTGAAAAGCTTGAATAAAACTTGGTGGGATGGAAGAGCACTAACCAACGTATAAAGTTAATGTATAAGAAGAGAATAAGATTAAGAAAATTAATCTAACCTAACCTAACCACAGTGATGACTTATTTTTGTTAAGTAGTGAACGGTCATTCATGACAGTACAAAAAAACTGGTCCAGAATACCTTTGACGTGTCTGAATGCCAAATGAATTACCTGGAGGAGATCAACAGGAGTAAATTAATTAATTCAGGTAATATCCCGACGAATATAAGCCTCCAGCGACCGAGATTTAGATGGATCAAAACAGCACGTGAACCTTAAATCAAATATACCAGATTTCTGTAGAGTGTTTGATGTCGAAGATTCTCTGTCTGTCTGTCTGTCTGTCTGTCTATCTGTCTGTCTGTCTGTCTCTCGTGTGCCTTTCGAATAAAATATCCTACCATGAACAATATAATCAGCCCTCCCATAGACTCCATTTTTTAGTCCTCATTGTCACAAATATTGCATTGCTCCAACTCAACATTTCATCTACTTTTATTTGCAACATTTCTCTTCCCTTGTAGGTATTCAGATCTTCCGGTAGCAACACAGACTCCACCATGATCAACATAGTTTTCACCGGTTTATTTACCTGCCAATCACTATTATGGTCGACATCCGCCTCCCGGGATCACCAGTCAAATATGCATTCCGAAATTTCCTCCCAAATTCTGCCATTAGTATTAGCTTCCGTGTACCAGATGTAACCGCGTGTGCTGGCGAGAGAGAGAGAGAGAGAGAGAGAGAGAGAGAGAGAGAGAGAGAGAGAGAGAGAGAGAGAGAGAGAGAGAGAGGTCTTAATAGTTTATCGCATTCCCCTTTGTTTATTCAGTCTAGTGTCGTTTTTTCATCCACCGTGCTTCATTAAGTAGTGTGTTTAGTGTCGTAGGAGTATAATTGAAAAGAAAAATAATAATGATAATAATAATATAATAATAATAATAATAATAATAATAATAATAATAATAATAATAATAATAATAATGATAATAACAATAACAATAACAATAATAATAATAATAATAATAATAATAATAATAATAATAATTATCATAATAACAATAACAATAACAATAACAATAATAATAATGATAATGATAATAATAATAACGGATGTACAATCACTCGTAAACAAGAAGACAGATGGGTGTTAGGCTGTCACTGTCAGCACACTAGACACTCTCGCTGTTGGACGGGAAGCTATCATTATCCCATACTTCAACACAGGTCATAGATATCATTCGAGTCTTCAGGTTAACGATTATCCTGTTGTAACGCTCTGTGTGTGTGTGTGTGTGTGTGTGTGTGTGTGTGTGTGTGTGTGTGTGTGTGTGTGGTGCCTCATGTCACCTTCCTCTGTGATGACTTAATGATGCTGATTTGGAGTGCTTCAGATGCCTCTTTAGCTGAAGGACATTCTCTTGTGTGTCAATATCCTGGAGTCTGAAATAACAACTTTTGTCTTAGAACTGAAGACAAGAGAAAGTATTTGTTTCAGAAAAATCTTTGGTGAAAGTTGATATGTTTGTTGTAACTGATGTTTGTTTGTCTTATCTAAAGTAAACGACTTACTGTAGATGCTCTATCATATTCCTTATTAGCAAAAGACGGGCAGTGGTGGGGGGAGGAGATGAAAGTCAACAACATAAAGATTTTCACTTGAATCTGTGTTACTGAGAAATTGCGAGGGTTCGAATCTTGCTGAATTTCTTTGGATTCATTATACGCTTTACATATCCACATTATTATACAGCTTTACAATACTATTTAATATCAATTTTGAATTTCCTTTATTGTGGAGAAGGAATAAGTAAAATAAAAGATAATAACTAGGGCTCAGCAAAGGCAAATAATTGTCCAACCCGAATTTAAGAGACTAATTTAGGAAGTTGTAATCACGTTCCTTAATACATATATAAATATATTTCACCAGTAATATATACATCTAAACCTAAAAAAAATATATGAGATTGTGAGTTACATTCTGGTTATATTCTGTGAGTTTTAACTGTGTGTGTGAGACTATCCCCAATTATTAAAAATTAAGAAGTAAATCTCAAATTATACATATAGAATAACTTTACCGTTGTCTTAGCTTTAACATAAACAAACTCCCATCACCTACAAACACAACGTAAAGATGAATTTTACCAGAGAAAGTTCAGAAAAAAAAATAATCAGGAAAGTAAGAAAAACGAAATAGAAAACAGAATGGAACCTGAAGGGGGAGAGAATAAAAGTTAGAAGCTGGGAAAATAGCATTCACAGGAGGAACAATGTAGAGTTGGAAACGGGGATGGGAGAGTCAAGTGGTGAAGCTGTGTAGAGGTAACTCGTTAAAGAACTATCAGTGGGAGGGTCGACCATCCCCGTCCTGCCATCTATGACTGACCTAACACAGAGCTATATCATTAAGTTAGGGGATATATCTGGCCAATTAACCGAAGGACATTGATGGAAGACCTTTTTTTTTGGGGGGCAAAGTTCCAAGACATTTATTACGTATAGAAATAGTTACATCTTTGGCATCATCATTATTTTTATACATTACACGAAACATCATAAAAATGTTGTATGTTTCGAATGTTTAGAATCGAATATTTTGCTACAAGTCCCTGTTTCTCATGCACATCTATACATCCACAACAACACTACTCCACATATCCACACCACTAAAACAATCACACTACTTCACACCACCTAAATACGCTCTATCCAAGGAACCCTAAAAAGTCCTAAACACCGAAAACCCCCAACTGCTTAATTACCACCGAAAATCAGACACACACTCACACACACACACACACAAGGGAAAAGAGTTGGGAGTCACGGGGTGTTAAGGAAAGGTCTTGTGTAGGAGGCAGGTATGGTAGAGTTTGATATTACGAAGTGGTGATCAAAGAAACGGGGGTGAGCTGGTATAGATGAAGCAAGACCTAGGAGGGAAGGGGGAGGGGGAGAGGAGGGAAAGGAAGGAAAGGGAATGAAGGGGAGGGAAGGGAAGGAAGGGAAGGAGGAGGTCACAAGCCATAGAAGAAAATGGCTCGGATTATTGAATATACAGAAACGGGATAGAGATTACAAAGTGTACAAGGGTGTAGGGAATGGGTTAGGATTACAAGGTGTATATGGAATTACCGGGATTACAGAGTACAGCTATACAGGCTACAGTAGGATTAATGAACATCAATTATAGCAATTAGATTTACAAAATGTATATAGAGGGATTTAATTTTAGATGAACAACAGAGTACTGATGTTATCTAGTGTTGGTAAGTAGCCAAAGTTAATAAAGGAAAGGATTTACCTCCTACAAAAACATGAGATTGAGGTACTGTGTAATATTAACCCCTTGAGCATGATGAGTTAACACCCTGAGTATGATGAATTAACCCCATAAGTATAATGTGAACGTAGTCTTGATAATAAGTTAAAATCAAAAGAGTTGCGACGTCGTACTCAAGGGCTGAAGTCATTGTACTTAAAGGGTTAAGTCGTCGTATTTAAGAGGCTTAAGAGTGTTAAATGAGATATAAGTTTAATACAAACAATTAGTGTACGTTTGTGTTTGTGTATTATACGTATTTGTGTTTGCATTTGGTATGTTTATATGCATGCTTATACCATACATACATACATACATACATACATACCTACATACATACATACATACATACCTACATACATACATACATACATACCTACATACATACATACATACCTACATACATACATACATACATAATTTATTTATTTGCGTCCAGAAATATGTAATAAAATACTCAAGGACTGATGGTTGACGGTGTCGTTATGTGGTGTGCTTCAGTGTCGCTCGTCAGGAGAAAATATCAGTGTTGATGAAGGCATTGAAGCGAAGGGAAGATGGCTGACGGAAGAGAGAAAGCGAGTGGTGAAAGTTAATGGTGAGAGAGAGAGAGAGAGAGAGAGAGAGAGAGAGAGAGAGAGAGAGAGAGAGAGAGAGAGAGAGAGAGAGAGAGAGAGAGAGAGAGAGAGAGAGAGAGAGAGAGAGAGAGAGAGAGAGAGAGAGAGAGAGAGAGAGAGAGAGAGAGAGAGAGAGAGAGAGAGAGAGAGATTACTAATATATGGGTGAAAGTATTTAGAGATACAAGTGAGGAGAATGGAAGGACTTGCAGGGGAAAACAACAAAGGATGTCTTGAACTCTTCCCCCTCTCATCCATCTCCCCTCCCCCCTCTCCCCTCTCCCTCTCCCTCTCTCCTCCCCCTCCATTCCATCCCTCCCCCTCTCCCATCCACCACTGAGAGTTGATGAGGGGAAATGAAACAGAATACCAGGAACGGAAAGACGAATATGAAACTCCGATAGGAAATTGACGAGAATGGTGATTAATCGACGAATGAAAGTGTAAATAGAAAGATATATGAATAGTCAATTGCCAGAGAAGGAAAGGGAAGGGAAGGAAAGGGAAGATGGATAATTACAAAGCAGTGAATTATCTAAATAGGAAAGAATTACAAGAATAAGGAGCTTTTGAACGATAAGGGGGAGAAATGGTGGAATCCTTTTGGTAAGTTTGAGAATGTAGAGGACAAGGAAAAGAAGAATGTGGGAAGGGGGATGTAGAGGGGAATAAAATGGGAGGAGGGACGTAAGTCAGAGAAGGAAAAAAAGAGAGGAAGGGATCTGGAGGGGGAAAAATGAGAGTGTTCAAGAGAAATATTGGAGAAACAAGAGAGAGAGAGAGAGAGAGAGAGAGAGAGAGAGAGAGAGAGAGAGAGAGAGAGAGAGAGATCGACCACACACACACACACACACACGCACATTAGGAAACATGATACAACAACATTTATTTAACTGAGTACATAAGTTATTTCGTCTATTGTCCAGTCCGAGATACGACACAACTCAAGACTGAACTAAACCCTCCCAGTAAAAGTTATACTGAGGTCCTATTACTTCTTGTACTCAGGGGTTTTAGCTATCGTACTCTGGAGGGTTAGATATCGTACTCAGGGGCTTTAGTGATCGTACTCAAGGGTTTAATTATCGTACTCAGGGGGCTTAGTTATCCCAATTATCCCAATTCTAAGATATTTTTGTCTAAGTTATCTTTGATTTATATTGACCTTAGTTTCCTCTGATAGATCTTGACCTAACTTCCAACTGGCAAAGCTTGGACTAAGTTTCATCTGGAAAAGCTTGAGTTTTGTCTTGGCTTAAATTCCTTTCTTTCTTGAGCTCTTTCCTACGACGCCTTCTGTCAGGAACTTTTCACCTTGATATATCGCTTCCCTCACGTCACAGTTCCTGTCTCGTCTCTACCTCACCCGCGTCGTGGACAACAAGGCGTCTTGCTCGTCTCCTTGAAAAACAGGTAAAATAAACTGAAGAAGGGACAGTAAACTCGCTCGTGCAATAGAATATTTTTACCCCAAATTCTGTATAAAAAAACTGAAATGTCCAAAAAATATTACGAATTCATTTGATATATATAAAAGTTTAAGGTATATAATATCAAAAAAATATCCACAGACTAACCGATTAAGGAAAAATGGTAAGCAAAATTCTTGGTAAAAAAAGAACTCCTGTTTTTTTCCCCTTGTCAAAAAGTCGACTAAGCAGAATCTGATCAACGGAACATCGGAGAATTGCGAAAAATCACATAACGTACAGTAGGTCGTCTCAGCTCTCATTTCCTGTCATCAGACCAGCAGTCACGCGACAGATCGAGGACGGGAGAGTTTCAGTTGCCTGGGAGACTTACACCACACGGAAAAAACCCTCACCCACTTCTCTGTTTTATTTTCATACGTTTCTATATATATAATACTCCTCCCCGCCCGTGTGTTCTACTGACGAAATATTGAGATAAAGGGGAGCCAAAACGGTGATGGAATGAAACGGGGAACTGACTATAAATGCCGGACAGTCTCGTAAAATAGAGGGTTACTGGTCATCAATTCTAACCTGCCCCCCCCCCTCCCTCCCCCCTTCTCGTCATAGCCTCCCTATACCCCCCTATTCTCACCTATCATAGTTGCTCCCTATCAGCCCTTAACAGTTACTCCCTATCAGCCCTTACAGTTAGTCCCTATCAGCCCTCATAACTCCCCTCCATCAGCCCTCACAGTTCCCCTCTCCTGCCTCACATCCCAACCTTTCCAGTTCCTCTGTCTCCCCTCCTCCTTGTTTTCATTCCCTGATCCGTAGTTTCACTTATTTTATCTTTAAATGTTTTCTCTAAAGGCAGTCATGTCTTTGATTGGACTCTTCCCTTATTAAAACATCGCAGTAGTTTCCTTTACTGTAGGGCTGGTTGAGGAGGGGAGATGGGGTGAGGGGGGGAAGGGGAGATTGGATTGGGGAGAGGAGATGGGGCGTGGGGTGGGAAGGGGAGACTGGATGAGGGTTGGTAGAAGGATGATTAGGTGAGAGGTGGGGAGTGGAGGAGAGGGGAGATAGGGTGAGGGATGGTACTGAGTGAAAATATTGGGTGAGGGTCGGGTTAGAGTGGGGAGATTGGGGAGGAAACATAGTGTAGGATGGGGAGGAGGGAGAATAGTTAAAGATAAGGGACATGAACATTTTGTGAAGGGGTGGGGGGAGAAGGTTATTTAGGTGAAAGATAAAGTGAGGAAGAAAGAAATCAAGTGAGAAGGGATTGTGATGTGTAGTTCTTGTGCTTTCCATCGATATGACCTAAAGTGGTTAAAGTAGAACGACAAATCCTTTTACAGTTCAGGTTTATCCAGGTGAAGGTACAGTACGTGGCTGGGAGGAGGGTTGTGTCGTGTCGTGCTGCGTTGTCGTTGCTGTTGTGTGTAGATGGAGAGTAAAGCCTATGTTTATTGTTCTGCGTCTGATGAACAAAATTCCAGAAATGAAGTGAGAGGAATAGGCCATTAAAAAGTGACATTAATTAGATAAATAAATAGAAATGTTCATTATATTAGCAGCTTATTCCTACCATTCTCCTTAATATCAAAGTATCAACACACACACACACACACACACATATATATATATATATATATATATATATATATATATATATATATATATATATATATATATATATATATATATATATATATATATATATATATATATATATACATTCTCCTCCTCGTATGTTCCATGATCCTGAGAAGAATATATGTGTGTGTGTGTGTGTGTGTGTGTTTGTGTACATAATATTCGTGGGCGTGTACTGTATATCATGGTTACATAAGTTTCTCTTCATAAACAAACTTATGTAATAAATAATAGGTCAGTTGTGCTGGACACTTAGACCTTGTTATACCTCTTTTACTCCCTAAGAAACTTCAGCAGCACATCATTACTATAATATGACGTGGTGGCGTGTGTCAGGTGTGTGTGTCAGATGTGTATCAGGCGTTTGTATCACGTGTGTCAGGAGTTTATCAGGTGAACGCGGATTATCGACTTTGAGATATTCATAACGTGTTAACTTTCTGCTGTACACCTACTGTATATTCAGCTCAAATTACTCGGTCCGCCCCTCCCTGCCCTACCTTGCCTGGTCTTGCCCCGCCCCGCCTGGCCTCGTCTTACCTCGCCCCGCCCTCCTGCCTACCTCGCCCCGCCCGCCCTTCCCACTTGCCCCACCTCCCTGCCTGTCTACCTCGTCCTACCCCGTCCCATCTCTCCCCGCCTTGCTCCTTCCCTCCCCTCTCCACCGCACCCTCCCCGGCCACCAACACTACCCAACTCTCCGCCAGTGGTCCTTCCCTCACTCGTCCTCAACCCCTTCACTACGGGGACGGCATGTTTAATATTTTATTTGGTCACCGCCAGACGATCTTATTTAGCATAGAGGGTACCCCGTACACACTGGCTATATATACATATCCCTCAGTATATTATTTCTATATTCTTAATACTGATCAAACCATAAACACAGACACACTTCATTAAGACACACACCATTAACGACCAGCCATGGATAGGTCGCTGTTATCGCTCAGGGGAACTAAGAATATGACTTAATATGGAAAACAGAGTATTGACATAGGGTTATTTCTGGCCAGTTTATACCCTCATAAACCCCCGCCTTACTGACCAGGCTGCACTCACCCAATTTTATTACCACAGACCAGCGAAAATTGTGCCATTATTTGCCGAGCCGAACTCTAGCGGAGATGGGATTTTCTTGTTTTTCCTGTGATGTAAGGCCGAGGGTTGGGAGCCCTTGTACGGTAGGTTGAGCCAAAAGCGTCTCTTATCCTGGGGGAAAATATGGCAATGTTTTGTACAGGGCTTGAATGACGTGGGAACTCTTAAAGGTGAAGAATGAGGACTTCACCTGCGTTAATTACACGTGTTATATTGTCCTTATTATCCTGACTACTGATGATTATATATCTATTGTTATTACTATAATTACTATCATTACTACAATCGGAGGAATAGAGAAAAGAGAGAGAGAGAGAGAGAGAGAGAGAGAGAGAGAGAGAGAGAGAGAGAGTAACATATCTAAACTACATTACCAACAGACACAACAGTTATTATCACTATATATCCTGCCGCTCTCCATCGCCAAAATACAACGTTCTTGTCCTTTATCATCGTATTTTCTCTCCATCTCCCGTTCATCATCCTGTTCGACATTTCTCTCAAATCTCTTGATCATAAAATCCAATATATTTTTCTCTCCCTTGCTCATCTGTCCTCCGTCTCATGATACGTTCAGTTTCCGATAAGAAAAAAGAGACGTGGAATGTTATGTTCTCAACCAGTGGTGCACCTCATATGTACTGTAACACAAAAATTCTTCAGTCCTTTTGACTACGATGCCAAATTTTCAGTACAGTGTATTAATTCATCGATTGAGTAATTTTAAGCCCTTGAGTACGATGTCAAACCTTGAGTTCAGTATAGTTCAGCAATTGAGTTATATTAAACCCTTGAGTACTATGATTTAAACCCTTAGGTGCTGTGTTTTAATTATCTGAATGTGATGACCTGGGGAGGAATATGGATTTATCGTATACAAGGTGTTAAGATAAATCGTCTGTATAGTTAAGTTGTTTCTTCTATTGAATCTTCCCTTGAAAAGAAAACAATTACACACTGGTCATTTATTCGTCACAATGAGAGATGGTTGAGGTCTTAATAGATACTAAGTGACCACAACCCTCCAGAACCTAATCGTCCGCGCCATAAAAATAACTTGAATCACCATACAGAGTTTTTCAGTAAATCAGTGACGTTCATATCTTAAACTTTACCTCTAGAGTACTCGTGGGTTTTCTTGTAGAGCAGAGAAAGACACACACACAGGTGGGATAGAGGGACATCACATAAACACACACACGTATACACACACGCACTCACACGCACTCGCACTCACACTCACTCGCACTCACACTCACTCTCACCCTCCCTGTCCCTTTCAGTACACAGGCGCCAACTCACCCTCAGAATTAAACGTATGTATCACTCTCTATCTTCTATATAAATCATCACATTTTTAACGTTTATCTTCTTCCCCTCACATGATGGTTAACAAATTCTATCAATCTCTTTCATTCGAGTTCTATGTTCCTCTATCTATCAACCTTGCTATCTCTCTCTTCCCAGGTAAGTGGAGTGGAACGGGCGAATCAGAACTCCCCGAGACCGTAGCATAAGAATCCATTTGTCATCACCTGACGTAGAATGAAACAGTGACTGAAGGGAGAATTCCACATTGTTTGGAAGCTCCATTGACGTCTGTAACCATTTCGATAACTTTCCCATACTTTTTAAGGGGTCGTATGAGGGGGTCCAGAGTGGGTATGATAATGTGTGTGTGTGTGTGTGTGTGTGTGTGTGTGTGTGTGTGTGTGTGTGTGTGTGTGTGTGTGTGTGTTATGATGTTTACCATGAACATTTAACCCTATAAATCAGTGCCATACCAAATTTAAACATCTTAACTCTTACTTGTACAAATCATCAGGTATTTGAAATCAATATATAAACACATACAACATGGCTACATCTTCTGGAATTATGAATTACGGTTCCTGACGTGATGTCGTGTAGTGGAGCAGTGTAGGAGCGAGTCACTTATGGCATTCATCAGTCAGCAAATATTCGAGCATCTAAACTGTGTATTGAAATGTATTTGACAATCTGGGGCTTACTGCAGGTGGGGGGGGGGGAGGTTCTAAAGTAACTGTAACACTATAAACGTTTATATATTACTAAACGTTTCTTGCACCCGACAAACGTTTTCTTGTATAGGAGGAAGAAGAGGCAGTGGAGGAAAGCAATGTTGAGTGGTAGACGGAGGTGGTCTGTCTTCAAAGTACATAAAGTTTATATGTGTTATTAAACTTTTTTTACAGTATATTGGGAGAAAAAATCAAATAGATATTGTGAGTTAGACCAGACAGATAGACAGATAGATACATAGATAGAGTCGCATTTTGCTGCCGTTACTCTGAACTTCACGTGGCCATAAAATTTTAGAGGTATTGAAAGCGAGGAATGGAAGAGTAGTAATGGTCGCTGGATGGCTGTGTGTTGGTCTGTTACACCAAGACATCAGTGAAGGGGCAGCAGGGAAGTATACAACTAGTGAAATACACACCCTAGTATACAACACAAAGTATACTATAACGACAACAACTGAACTATACAAGACACGTCACAACACAGAGTATATAACAACTACAACACTCGACAAACAACTTCCACTTGCATCACACAACAAATACCTACCACAGACAGACACCTAACAACAAAAACATTAACTAATCTAAACCATGTACGCGTCAACAAACACAACACAACTAACTAGCCCAGCCAACACATTCATCAGAGTAAACAACAAACACATCACGCAAACAACTGCCAACAACCAGCGCAAAATAATCACATTTAATTTTTGTTGTCTCTAAGTACATAAATAAACAAATTCAAAAGTAACAAAAATCTGGTTAAAACATACAGTATACTACAGAACATACATAAAGCAACATTGCAAAGAATAACAGTCAAAAAGATGATTGAAAATGCAACTAGATGATCGGAGTGCAATGGATACATGCAACCATGAGCGTAGAGAACGGTGTAAAAATACAGTGAATAATGCAACACGCGGTACATGGTGATATAAATGTGATTGAAAGTTGGCTATCGTGTCGAGTGGTCGGTGCAAGTCTAAGCCAGGGGTGCATTTGGGAACCCGTGGCATGAGCGAGCGAGGGACGTGGGATATATTTTCTATCCAGACTAAAAGAGGGAAAAAGTCGCACATGGAACTCAGTAACTCAGGTAACAGTACAGCATGAAGTAAACATCAGTGTGTTTCAGGTACATTTCATCACAAATACTACATCACATAAGCACCATCAACACAAACATTACCCTAGCTAATGTTTTCTTTCATAAACATTACATAAGCTTCTATATTACAGCATAAACATTACAAGGTTTTATCACAACTATTACATTAGATAATATATTATGTCGTGAGAAATATTAAACATCGTCATACCCAAACATACGTCATACCCAAACATACGTCATACCCAAACATACGTCATACCTAAGAATAGCTAGAATTTATTGAGTTACCTGTCTTCTTTATCACCTGTTCCACCCACCTTCTCTTTTCGTTTTCTCATTTTGTTCTCTTTGTGTGTCTATATCTCCGTAGTTTTTTCTCTTCTCTCTCCCTCTCTTTTTACTACCTGTCTCTTAATCTATCTCTTTCTTTCGATCTTTCATCTTCCTTTTTTCTCTTCTGGTTGTGTTTCCATTATTTTACCTATTTGTTGTATTCATCTATCTCTCTGTATGACCCTGTATACTAGCAAGAGGGAAACACTTGCCTATCACCTTAGATAAAAGTCTTGCCATCTCTGTTTTTTTCACTGATCCTGGATATATATTAATTTGGGTTAAGGTGTCTTGGATAATAGATTTACAAGGGATAAATAGAAATCCTGTTATTGGAGCCTATTGCCTCTTTAATGTGCTTCTGAAACATTTTATTTTATCTTGAAACCTCCTTAAAATTAGTATGAAATTCCTTATCCTATCCTAACCTAACCTAACCTAACCTAACCTAAATATCCTCTCCATAAGTTCAGTCCCCTTAAACCGCCAGACCAGATAGAATAACTTGTTTACGATAATCAACCTCGCCAGCAGCTAGGTGAAGTGTTTATGGTGTACAGGAGTATAATCAGGTCGTCTTGTGCTGGAGGCTGTCTCTGTGTCCCTGATGTCATGTTGTGATTGAGGTCATGTTCTTCCTCTGTCGTGTACTGTGCAAAAAGGTTACAGCAGGTAGAAGTGTTTGTGTCCGCACGCGCACTACAGATACACACACACAAGTACGGACACACACACACACACACACCCACACACGTACGTAATCACTAAACATACACAGATCTACATTCACAGACATGGAGTTGAATATACATACATATGACTTGGCTTACCTGACTTATCCCCTTACACCTCCCAGTAGCACGAGGCCAAACATAGTCATAGAGTCAGTCACCTTACCCCCCAAAAAAAAATCTTATCAAATCCCACGAACATAATTCCCATAATCTTCAGCTTTATAATATGAAACACCAGACGTAATTAAACTAGAAAATACAAGCAGGAGAAAACATTTGTCAGCGTCTTCACTCACAAACATTTCCAGGTGATATTTACTTTTACGACAACTAGATTGGTGTGTGCGTGTTGAGTTCTGATTTGTGTCAAGGACTCTATGAATACACCTCGGGATTTGTGTTAAATCTTAAGCACGAATAGTTGTTGTGTCGGATCTGTCACGGAATGTAAGTTCAGATTATTCCTGATGTTGACTGACGCTCACGAAACAGGACAACTCCTAAAGGATAATGATTACAAATTCGTGTGAAATTTGGTGATTTTTCTTTCTTTTCTATTTTTATTTTATTTTATTTTTTGATAAGAGTTTGAAAAGTTATGAAAGTTGTTTGTTAACTTATCCCACAAATAATGTAAATAGTCAATATTGTTGCTATTATTACTATTACTATTATTATTACTGTTGTTATTCTGTTTTCCTTACTCTCTTTCCGTCTCTCTACCATTAGTGTTCGTTTTCACCCCCTCTCTCCCAGTTCCCTCTTTTTCTCATTTTCTTTCTTTTCCTACACCCTCTTTTCTTATTCTATTCTTCTCTTTCTTCCTACTTATATCTCATTCTGTTGTCGTTCGTCCCTCACACAGAATTATAAATGACTAATGTGTAAACAATCCTTTGTATTCTGTAGTAGAGAGAGAGAGAGAGAGAGAGAGAGAGAGAGAGAGAGAGAGAGAGAGAGAGAGAGAGAGAGAGAGAGAGAGAGAGAGAGAGAGAGAGAGAGAGAGAGAGAGAGAGAGAGAGAGAGAGAGAGAGAGAGAGAGAGAGAGAGAGAGAGAGAGAGAGAGAGAGAGAGAGAGAGAGAGAGAGAGAGAGAGAGAGAGAGAGAGAGAGAGAGAGAGAGAGAGAGAGAGAGAGAGAGAGAGAGAGAGAGAGAGAGAGAGAGAGAGAGAGAGAGAGAGAGAGAGAGAGAGAGAGAGAGAGAGAGAGAGAGAGAGAGAGAGAGAGAGAGAGAGAGAGAGAGAGAGAGAGAGAGAGAGAGAGAGAGAGAGAGAGAGAGAGAGAGAGAGAGAGAGAGAGAGAGAGAGAGAGAGAGAGAGAGAGAGAGAGAGAGAGAGAGAGAGAGAGAGAGAGAGAGAGAGAGAGAGAGAGAGAGAGAGAGAGAGAGAGAGAGAGAGAGAGAGAGAGAGAGAGAGAGAGAGAGAGAGAGAGAGAGAGAGAGAGAGAGAGAGAGAGAGAGAGAGAGAGAGAGAGAGAGAGAGAGAGAGAGAGAGAGAGAGAGAGAGAGAGAGAGAGAGAGAGAGAGAGAGAGAGAGAGAGAGAGAGAGAGAGAGAGAGAGAGAGAGAGAGAGAGAGAGAGAGAGAGAGAGAGAGAGAGAGAGAGAGAGAGAGAGAGAGATGCAAACAGCCAATTTTTACCATGTAATAACCTGGAGAAATACACAGCCAATTTTCTAAGGTCATACCCTAAACACTGGCACAAAAAAAGGTTCAATCTCACTTTCTCAAGCTCGTCTCTGGTGATGGTATTGCCTCGTGATCCCAACCAGACAGTATGGGAGACTACGAGGCGGAAACAGTGATCTTCAGGACTTGGCGTTGTGAGGTGTGACGAATCGAAGGACACTGTGACATGGAATTTATCTTCATGGTCACTGTAGTACTGTATTTCTCTGTCACTGCTGGTGTGTGTGTGTGTTTGTGTGTGTAAGGAAGGAAGTATAGGAGAGGAGAGTAAGAGAGGAAGCTGTTATGTGAGTTGTATAAGTGGTAAAGGAAGATAAGGTAATTATGTATTGAACGTGGCATCATTGGTCATAATGTGAGAATTATAAGGAAACGGGAAACATTGTGGAATTATAAGAAATACACAATATGAGAAAATAATCCATAGAATATAATACGAATTGATTGATTATATTTCTCACGTGTTGTAAGAAATAAAGGATAGGATCTGTTATCTAGATAAGGGGAATTAATAACTGAGAAATGAATAATAACAGGAAGGTCTCATCAGTTAACTGGAGAGCTTCACTAGAGTTACCTTACAAGAGATACACTTCGGAAAGGCAGGGAGGAGGCAGACATAGTTGGTTACACTATCACACAGGGAACTAGATAACAGGAACACCAGTTAATGAGTGTTGAGGTACAGTCATTACGAACCACCGAGATGAAACAAGAGACAGATAAGGGCCACTGCTGCTCCATTACGCAGCCTCTGTGATAGCGAAAATGAGGCGTGGGATGATTCGTCTCATGTTGTCAGTGAAAGTAAATGGACGGTATCTGAGCCGGAAATGTTGCATGGTAGACTGTTTCAGCCTTTATAGTTAACACGGGATTAAACTAAATTCTTATCGAGGAGAAATCAGGAGAAAATATGAAATTATGATGAAAATGAACACAAAATTGGCCTAATTTACGAAAAAATTGTGTATGGACGAGAAATTTGCTCTTGTAGAAACTGGTCATTGGGTGGACTGGTATAATTCCTTGCCTCCTTGATGTTTCAGTCTTGTTCTTAGTTCTGTACTAGGTCACTGAACTATACCATTGCTCACAGCGTAGAGAACTACAAAGAGAGTCAAAACGATTGAAATAATGCCTGCTGTTTCCTTTACGTTCTCTCTCTGGAGTGATCAGAGAAATAAGAATATTTGTCATGGTAACTTACAGTGTTGGGAGATGCGAAAACACGACGCGAGAGCAAGGGGAAACGGGCAATAGAATGAGCTCTTCGGGGAGATGGTGCCTATTTTACCAGTCGTAATAGTGGTGCTGTTTTTTTCCCATTCTGGTCAGAAGTGTTGCTTAGAGCAGATCGAGCTGTTCGACACGAGATAACGACTCATACTCAGACTTGGAGATATCGTCAGTACACAAGAGGCAAACATTGTCTTTCTCCTAAGTCGATCTGTCTTGTGGAAGGTCTCCAAAACTGTCTTGGGTGATCTTTAAGTAGTTTTTTGTCCAAGCTTATAACTATGAAGCTTTCTCCTAGAAGTGTTGGGTTCGCTCTAAGCATTAGGGAAATCCTAACTGTTGTGTCTGAAGAGCATTATAACTACCTTCTTCACAACTGCACGACTTTGTTATGTTGCTATTAGTGCCACAGATCGATGTCTCATTAACCTCCTCACTCTTGATTAATATATCACTAAAGATGTCGAAAACAGCATTAACGTACTCCCTGATATGAACTAGTAATTTTAATTACTATTTTAAGATTACTGCAACTAGACCAGAGAAGCTTCATAACATACAATTCTTGAGAATCTTTGCCAACCCGGGCTTAAAATATATTATTTAGTTTATATTTTATCATCTGACAGAACTCTTAGTACACGCCCAAGAGGATTATCAACACACAATTATCTTAAATTTCCTTCTCTGTTCCAAGAGGTTCAGTTGAGGTTCATTTCAGTCCACACAGCTACGTCATCCATACCTTCATTTTTTATTTCCTAAACTTAGTCCAAATAACATCTCATTACAAAACTAACAGTCACATTGTCTCTTGAAGGTGACACGACAGAAGTTCCCCGTCTCTTAAAATTTATGAAGCCGTCAAAATTGTTGTCCTCACAAATTTATTCCATGAATCTACACTTGATGATGAACATAGAAGGACCCTGTGCCAACACTCCCCCACCTGGCTCGTATTAACCCTCTCTTATACCACCATTACTCACACCTGCCTCCTGCCTCCTCTCACTCACCAACTGGGGACTAGTTTACAGAAATAGTCATCAATCATTGCCTTGATAAATATATTACTTACTATTCTAGGAAGAAATAATAAACAGTAAAACTCTTCTATCTAAAAGGAAGTACTGAGCTAGGAACAGTTTTCTCACAACACTGAACCGACATCACATCACTCTGTACAAATAACACCAGCCATAATTAGTCTTCAATCAATATAATTCTTACATCAAGTTTTTGCGACATGTGAGCATTAATAAGACAAATCTACACCATGTGTCTACTTCGTCAATTACTGTACTGTCAAACTCACTGAGACACAGAAAACTTAGGACAACATTACCACCGTGTTGAAGGAGTGTTGGATCTTTGTTTACACTGAAGGTCAGCATCTATACATATCCCATTTAACATGCGTAGCTCAGGTGTCTAGTTTACCCATAATAATTGAACAAGGGAAAAACGATATTAAAAACTTTCTTTCTTCAAGCTCTAAGTTTTGACCCCAAAAAGTATTTTATTTAGTTTCCACATAGCATTTACCATTAAACTTTCATATTTGAATGATTCTTTTCAAAAAGTTGTATATATACTGAAAGTTCGGCCCATGTAGTTTTCTGTCCTGGTAAATCTTATAAATGGTTAGTTTTTTTATATTACATGTCGATATTAAATATAATTTTGCACACGATAAACCTGAGTCTGTATGGAATTACAAGTCACATTCGTCTCCCCAGGTAGTAAGTAACAACAGCCTCACCTGACGACTCATTACCCGACACACTACATACAAGATCTATTGTAAAAGACTCGACCCTCAACGAGACGTATATCTTAAACATTTTTATTTACCCCGCAGTGCAGACAGGCAGTACGGTACAAAAGTGGATAAGTGTGTAAAGTCCTGTTGAGGGGCAGCCAGGCATGGTCATAACCAGAGATGAGCATTGGTCTTGTTTCGTCTCTTATGACACTTGAGACATACACGTACAGAGGAACCTTTTCATAGTGGCCGACACCCCAAACAGTTTACTCTCTTTTAGTGTTCTTCTTTTTTTAACCGTAAAGAAGAGAGAGAGTAAAGTGGGTATGTTTTCTACTTCACACATTATCACGTAAAAGAAGTAAAAATAACACATGATATAAGAACTGAGTCACACTTAAACAACACACAGTCTCTCAAACAATAGATAACATAAACAAACACATGCAATTTATTTACCAACACCTGAGTCACCCCAATAACAACGTAAAACATTTCCTCGTATCATATTTTTTTCCCCAGTAACAGGGGCGTAGAGTATAAGTGGGTGGGTCCACTGAGGGGCCAGTCACCTCGCCAGCAGAGACTCACGCCCATTACCCCGTCACAATGGAACACTACTGCCTCCTAACCCCCCTCCCTCTCTCCCCTGTTGACCAAGTCATGTGGAACGTCACACTCCTTCTCTAGGGTCTTATCCCGGCTCTCTTCCTGCTGTCTCTCACTCCAATTACCCAACCCTCTCTCTCTCTCTCTCTCCCTCTTTTGTTTTTTTTAGAGGGAGGTGGGTGAGGGAGTGTGGAGAATAGGCTTTATATACAGTAGTTGTTGGTGTGCATAAAAGTACCTTCGTTGGCTGTCATCATCTGTAAGTACACCTTTGTTTGCATTTATTTCCTGCTTGTTGAACCCTTTCAGTTGCCTGTTTTAACCCTTTATACTGCTCTGAACCCTTTATGTTGTGCGTCTGACACTTTCTACTGTTTGAACCTTTACTGCTGATCTATTTAACACATTCCCAATCTCTTTTTAACCTTTCTATTAACTATTTTATGCCATTTATCCCTTTCTACTTTACTAATTCTTATCCTTATTATTGATATGAATCATTTATTTAATTCCTCTCTCCTTCTGTCAGTTTCAATGTCTGTCTGTATGTCTCTTTTTTCACTCTCTTCCTCTGTCAGTCTGATTGTCTGTCTGTGCGTGTCTCTTTACCCCTCTGCCTCTCTATCAGTCTATATATCTGTCTGTATGTCTTTCTCACTCACTCCCTCTCAGCCTGTGTCTGTCTCTGTCTGTCTGTGTCTCTTAGTTTGAATGATGTCTACCCGTGCGTATCTCTCTCTCTCTCTCTCAGGTCTCAAGGACTCCTCAACACTATTCATAATATCTGCCAAGGCACAGTTCCTCGTCACAGTTCACAAAGCCTCTTAGGGTTCTCGTCTTTATCTCCATTAAGGCGTTGTGTCTCTCTCTCTCTCTCACTTCCCTTCTTTTGATGTCTTTGTTCCAGCTGTTGTTGTTCTCACTATTGTTGTTGATGTTGTTGTTGTTAGTTTTACTTGTTGTTGTCACTCTTGCAGCTTTTTTGTACTGTTGTTGTTGTTATTGTTAGTTTTTTATATTGTTAATGTTGATATTTTATGTTGTTGTTAGTTTTCCTTGTTTCTGTCATTATTGTTGTTAGTTTTGCAGCTGTTTATTTTGTTGTTGCCTTTGTCTCTCTTGTTGTTGTATTTGTTGTTGTTATTGTTATTATATATCTAAAATCAACAACTCTACCGGCGCGTGCGTGCATGTATGTATGTATTGTGTGTGTGTGTGTGTGTGTGTGTGTGTGTGTGTGTGTGTGTGTGTGTGTGTGTGTGTGTGTGTGTGTGTGTGTGTGTGTGTGTGTGTGTGTGTGTGTGTGTGTGTGTGTGTGTGTGTGTGTGTGTGTGTGTGTGTGTGTGTGTGTGTGTGTGTGTGTGTGTGTGTGTGTGTGTGTGTGTGTGTGTGTGTGTGTGTGTGTGTGTGTGTGTGTGTGTGTGTGTGTGTGTGTGTGTGTGTGTGTGTGTGTGTGTGTGTGTGTGTGTGTGTGTGTGTGTGTGTGTGTGTGTGTGTGTGTAATAATAATAAATAAATAATATTAATAATTAACGGTTTATTGAGAAGGTTCTGCAGCCTGAAGGCTGCAAATATACATTGGACAAAAATGACTTATTACATACAAATACATGGGGTGGGTGGGTCGTTTAACAAAAGCTTTCATTACTGAAAGAAGACGGAACATGAATTGAACATACAAATTATTATAGTTTACAGTTGATGGCCCGGGCCTGGGCTGGTCATGGAGACACCAAGTGGTGTGGTGTTCACGTGGTGTAGTAACTCGTCCTCGGGTGTTGATATGAAGGACCTCACGTGGTCATGGGGACACCGGGTGGTTTGGTGTTCACGTGGTGCAGTAGCTCGTGTGTGTGTGTGTGTGTGTGTGTGTGTGTGTGTGTGTGTGTGTGTGTGTGTGTGTGTGTGTGTGTGTGCGCGAGCGTATGTGTGTGTGGGAGCTTATGTGTATGTGTACCTGCGTGCTTATCCAATAAAGTTATCGGTAATGATATTTGTCATGTAAGGAAAGTATGTTTGATCTTTCATCAAAAATTAATCCTTTTTCTAAAACCAAGGGGAGTAAATACCTCCTCATGACGTATCACCTCTTTCAAGACACACTGTCTACTAATACAGCCCCAGAAAATCATTTACATTCACAATAAAACGATTTACTACACCACCCGATCAATCTCTGGAGAACCATGACTTAACCCTGTAATTACAATACTCGTAGTCAAGAGATTACGTCCCTGTACTCATGGGGTTAACACATCTCATTCACTGGATTAATTCATCGTACTCAGGGGGTTGGTGGCATCGTATCTCACGGGGATAAATTTGGCTTTTCACGGACACACACACACACACATGGATGATACCTACCTGGTGTTTAATATTTCTAAGGGTTTATTCTTTGATTAATATTGACCTAAATGCCAATAAGGACTCATATTAGAGTAACACCGCGAGTACAAGGGTGTGTCTGTGTGTTTATATGTAGAGAAAACCTAACCTAACGTAACCTAACAAAACGTAATTTTAGATTCGAGTGTACTAATAGTTAGGGACGATTGGTTTACATTGTCCATAAATATCAACAACATTAATTGAAAACAAAAATAATAATAAACGTATCCTACACTGTACACTTAACCTAGTGTTTACTATCGTCTGTTGTACTGAAGCTACGTATCTTAATCCTAACCGAGGCCCTTAGAGAGCGGTAAACTTGGCTCTGTATGTTAATGTTTGAGCGGTGTAGGTGTGTGTTTAGAGCACCGTCCACTGAGCGCTGTGAACACCAGTTATGGAGGCGTTCAGGGCTCACACAAATACATCTATTATGGAAATTTATTGAGGCATTGTGTTCCCCGCTGCTGCATAAAACATGATCATGCTGAGCCACGCTGCTGCTGTACCAGAAGCTTAACCACGCTGTTGCTGTAAATGAGGCTTAACCACGCTGCTGCTGTACGAGTGACCTCATTACGCTATTGTGTGAAACATTGGTGCCACACACACACACACACACACACACAGAGGGTCGATCAGGTGAACGTAGTAAACAAGGACGAGATATATTGGTACACGGAGAGTTTAATTCAAAAGTGGTCGGCAGGAGAGGGAAAGAGAGGTTAGATTAGGTTAAGTTAGGTTACTACTGGACTGGAGGCGGATAAGTGAATCAAAAGACACAGCATAAGGGGGGATAATGTCTTGCTTCTAGTGACGGTGGGTGACGCTATGTTACCCAAAGAGACAAGGGTTAATAACTCGTAAACTGAGGATGTTGTTTTAGAAGGGGAACACTATGCCAGGACCCATGTATTACAACAGGAAGTGTGATACCAAGTAGTGGATGAGTGTTCGTGGTGACCTTGTGATGCTGAAGGGAAAAACAGTTGAGAGAAATAAAATATATTGTAATTTAGCAGAAAGTATATTAATTTATATTATTCTTTATGTGTGTGTGTGTGAGTGTGTGTGTTCGTAGTAGTAAAACAAAAAGCGGCTTAGCGAGTCAGTGGAAGCTCAGAAAGTCTACGGATATCACCAACCACGTTTCACTTACTCCCTTGTGTTAACATTTGCTCATGCACAATACAATTATTATTAATGATTATTATTATTATTATTATTATTATTATTATTATTATTATTATTATTATTATTATTATTATTATTATTATTATTATTATTATTATTATTATTATTATTATTATTATTATTATTATTATTATTAGCAGTAGTAGTAGTAGTATTTATTAGTATTATTATGTATACAAACATACATATGAATTACCGTCATATTTACCATTTTGTTACATATAATTATTCTGTGAGGTTAGAGTGGTTTACATGACCCTGACACATGTACAGTTGATGCTAATGCTTTTTCCCTTTAATGTCAGAGGTCAAAATCATAGGTTGAGTATATGAGCTTTAGTGATCAGCTTAGTGTTACGGGTCATAACAAACACATAACAAAAATAGATAATGTCTGTTTATATTCTGTTTATACTGACCTCTCACTCAGACCACTGTACTAACCTGCCACTGACAGATATATATTTACCTGTAAAAAAGAAGGTATACCTGAATGGCTAATTAACAAGATGATCTTCCTTTTATGGCATATATGTCCTAACCTAACCTAACCTAACCTAACCTAACCTAACCTAACCTAACCAAACCTAACCTAACCAAACCTAACCTAACCATCCTGGGCTTTATATGTTGATGAGGCACTTAGGAAACGCTTCAGGTTAGACAAAAGACAATCAAGAAAGGTAACTTGAAACGTGTTTGATAGTGTTGTTATTTCTATTTTTTTCTGGTGTTCTGTTCTGTACTTCTCTCGTTCGTGTTATTATCTTTCGTTCGTGTGTTTAAAGGTGTGTGTGGGTGTTGAGGAGGTGTATACGTCTGTTATTTGTTGACTTAGAGAGAGAGAGAGAGAGAGAGAGAGAGAGAAAGGGAGACTGGTTCAAAGATAAAAGAAAAGAGAGAAAAATGAAAGCAAAAAAAAATAGAAAAAGAGAGAGAGAGAGAGAGAGAGAGAGAGTCACCGTCCAGGAGACAATTTATTATGTAAACACTTAAGGCTGACATCCCCCTGGCGCCCTCTGATGGATCACCGCAGTGACACATTACGCTAAATTTTATTCAAGTTGTACAAGAGCTGACGGTGTTGTCTATAATGGGGCTGACGGTGCTGACGGTGTTGTTTATAATGGTACTGACGGTGCTGACGGTATTGTTTATAGTGGTGCTGAAGGTGTTGTTTATAGTGGTACTGACGGTGTTGCATATAGTGGTGCTGACGGTGCTGTTTATAATGGTGCTGACGGTGCTGATGGTGTTGTTTATAGTGATGCTGACGGTGCTGTTTATAGTGGTGCTGACGGTGTTGTTTACAGTGGTGCTGACGGTGCTGTTTATAGTGGTGCTGACGGTGCTTTTTATAGTGGTGCTGACGGTGTTGCATATAGTGGTGCTGACGGTGTTGTTTATAATGCTGACGGTGTTGTAACGGTGCTGACGGTATTGTTTATAGTGGTGCTGAAGGTGTTGTTTATAGTGGTACTGACGGTGTTGCATATAGTGGTGCTGACGGTGCTGTTTATAATGGTGCTGACGGTGCTGATGGTGTTGTTTACAGTGATGCTGACGGTGTTGTTTACAGTGGTGCTGACGGTGCTGTTTATAGTGGTGCTGACGGTGCTTTTTATAGTGGTGCTGACGGTGTTGCATATAGTGGTGCTGACGGTGTTGTTTATAATGGTGCTGACGCTGTTTATAATGCTGCTAGATGTGTTTTTATAATGGTCCTAATGGTTTTAAAGTAGACTCTATATTTGTATTTGTTTTCGTGTGTTCTCCTCTATGAATATTTTGTGTTTGTGTGTTTGTGAATGCATGAACAATGACAGAACATAGGTAATTCATATAACATGCAGGTGACCACTAGAATATAGACACTCCAAAATATTCAAGTGTTTGGTGATAAATTTCATCTTGAAGAATTACAATTATTCCATGAAGCGATGTGGGTAAACGAAAACACTTTGATCTTTACTGAAAAAAAAATCGTTTAAGAATCCTGCTATCCTCCGTAACTTTAATAAAATCGCATCGTTTAAGGCATTTATTTCCTTGTCCTAGTCTTTGTTTCTCTCTCTCTCTCTCTCTCTTTTTTTTTTTACTTCTGTCTCAAAAAAAAAAACAAAAAAAAACAAAGGTTGAGTGAGAATTGATCGTAAGCTGTGTTATTGCGGGCTGGTTTTGTGCTGGCAGGACAAATCTTCCCTCGCTGTCTCGCCAACATTGTCTACAAACGGTCGTCTTACAGCTTCAAGATATCGTTTCGGTCGATTGATCATTTTCTCGATAGCTGTAGCCGTAACGAAGACGAATCTGTGTTATTTTGAATTATTTGTTTTGTGTTATGACCATTTAAGACTTTATTCAAAACTTTGTAACTTTCCAAGTATAATTGTGAATATTATTGTCTCATATGTCGTACTACACATTCATCAGGACGGTCACATACTCGGCCTCTATGCCATTACTCTCAAGGCTCTCTCAGGGAGTCAGTCAGCAACTCAGTTATGATTGGTATTCAAAGTTTTAGCTGACGTAGTTAAAGAAAAAAAATCAGAGAAAGAAAAATTCACGTCAACCCTTATACGCTACAGCAAGACCAACGTTTTGTTTTCCACGCGAGCTGCCACATGCTGTCAACTTCACATATTTCTCCTCTCTTCCCTCCCTTCCCCGAGTCACTCTCAACCAACAGCCCCTTGACAACTTGCATATCTTTTATCAGTGCTGCAGATATTCCATATTCAGCATCACATCACTACAAAAAGATCTCTCTCACTTCGGACATTTACAAAAATTTCCACCGCGTGTACTCACTCAGTCTCTCTCCGCCTCTTCAGACAATTGCACTTTGCATTCTCTGCTTCGACTTTCTCAATTGAACCACCTTGCTCTTATTTATATTCAAATTAAATTAGTTTTTTTCCTACGTGTCTAAAAGGCTCCAGTGTTTCCGGCATTATTCACAATGGTCTTTTTCACGGCTGTGTTGATTCACTTTTGCCTCTGCTATTGTTAATATTGTTGTTGTTATTATTCCTGTTGTTGTTTTCTTGCAATTCTTCTGTTGTCTCCTATTGATGTTTTCGTTCCTTTTGTTCTTGTTGTTTTTGTTCTTTTGTTTTCTCTTGTTCTTTGTTTGTCCTTTGTTATTGTTTTTCATAGTGTTGTATCTTTTGTTTTCGTTTTTGTAAGGTTGGTATTCCTGACTCGCCTACACATGTTACCTGATTATCGAGCGGAGAGGAAAGATATTATTACTGAGTTAATAGTATTAGATAAACAAAGGATTATAACTTTTTACACTAAAGAAATATTGCAATTATGATAACGAAAACAAATGATTAAAAACAATATAAACTTTTTAATGCTTATATCCGTTGTTCCCGAAGATGTACCTAGGAACAGTATTATCTGATATAGTAAAATTATAAGAAAAATATCGTTAATTGAGCTCAAAAAATACTGGTAAATATCATAAAAATCAACAATTCCTTTTTCCTTTTATCTTTTACTCGTCAGTAAAAAAATGAAAAGAACAGATATGTTATTTATTCATTGTTTTTTCTTTGGGGTATTTTTTTAGTATTTTTATTTTTAGCAAAGGGCAACATTTCCACCAAATTAATGAAGCAAATATACTCTCGGCTATCATCACTTTTCAGGCAGTCAAATATGAAATAAAAATTTGCATACACAAATTAAACAGAGGTAAATTAATCCTGTCAAACGCTCTTGTTAGTTATGCAGATGAGGAATACAAGATTTCGTAATTATTTCGCTAAGTAGCGCTATCACACGGGGTGCAACGTGACTACGAACCTCGCACAGCTTGACTCATTTCTGTGTAAGAAAAGTTTATTTACACCTGGAATTTTCTTATTTACTGTCTGTGGGGGAAAACTCTTAACTTTATTGACGAGGAAATGAGATAACTTTATATGTTCTGTGTTTAAAGATTATCACGGTGTTGTTATCAGCGTGTTATGTTGATCGCGTGATATATACAGTATATTTCAACAAAGAAGGAACATGAAGGCGACCAATATTCCTATTTGGTGTTTGAGGAGGTAAACATAGGGAAGTCTTACACTTGTAGATAACGAAGAAAGATTACGTAAAACAATCCCCGGTGCAGCAGAGTATTGTCACCAAGTTTTTGTTTTGCTTTGGGGTTCGTGTGATGTCCTACAGATAAGAACTTAAAGAATGTTCATACTTGTTCTTTGCTGTGTTAGGCGATTCTCACACTTACCCATTGGTTGGGGTAGATGGGTGTGGAATGGGTGGGGAGGGAAGGGGTAGGATGGTAGGGAAGGGTGTTTGTGGGTTGGGGAGAGAGACAAGTGAAGGGTGGGGAGATGAGGGTCTGAGGGGTGAGGGAAAGGACGTATTGAAGAATGGGGGGGGAGGAGGTTATGCATGAGGCGGAGAAAAAGATGGGTATGAGGAGTGGAGAGGGATGGAATGACGTGTGTGTGGGGGGTGATAGAGAGGGATAGAGTAAGGTGTGTGTGTGTGTAGGGTAGAGAGGGATGTGTATGTAGTGGAGAATATTGTATGAGATTGGTACAAAGTGTGTGTGAAGTAAGAGTGTGAGGGAGCTGGGTGTGTGGGCGTCAAGAGAGGGATGTATTTTATAGTTAATCTTGAGCGTGTTTTCGCATTTATATTCGTACTGTAATATTTCATGATATTTTTTAGTAATTGCCATTCCTCCTCTTCCTACACGTCAGAATGTTTAGGTCGTATGTATCAATGTTCCTTAGAGTCGACAAACTTCTGACAGGATTTCATATAATTTCATGAGTTCCAGGTTAATCAGGTTGTTCCAAAGTCAAAAGATTATTTAATTATGAATGTTTGTGAAGTGGGCACAGAAGGTAGATGTTAATGAGGTAAAAGTTAGGACTAATACGACTGTGTGTGTGTGTGTGTGTGTGTGTGTGTGTGTATAGATACTTCTTGTATATTTATCTCATGGTCACAAGTAAACTAAAGCTTTTCTAAAGTAGCCGCCATGAACCGCCTCACTTAACCGCGACTGTAAAAGTGAAATGAAGTTATTTGATCTCGTGAGTGCCGCTTTAACGAGGGGTTCAGACCAGCGTATATCCTCAACTATGTTCACAAAAGCCGCTGTTGGTGAGTCAGGGGGCACTGGCCTTGTCCTCAATAGTCAATATGCTAGCCTTTGCATCCTCGCAATTTCGTGGTGGTGTTGTCGTCCCCACACCGACTGTCGCCACACTACCACTCTGTGTTGTATGTTGCCGCTACCATTATATACACGAGAAGAAACGTGTGTATCATGGTAAAGTTTATAAATAATATGACTGAGAAACAATGATAGTGTCTTTCAAACAGAGGAATTTCATGTAAAGTGTAAAGTTAGGGGTTAAGTAATAAACTTTTCCTGAAAATGAAAATGAATCTCATATATTATACTTTTTTAATTACAGGGGTGCACAAAGAAAGTTTTAATCAGCGTAAATATAGTAAAAAGAAATTAAGTTGCTAGTGCAATATTGCCAGGCGTTTACATGTCATTGAATAAACATGAAGTGGTAGTTAAGCCAATATCTTTTGTTCCATAGTGTGTGTGTGTGTGTGTGTATGTGTGTGTGTGTGTGTGTGTGTGTGTGTGTGTGTGTGTGTGTGTGTGTGTGTGTATGTATGTGTGTGTGTGTGTGTATTGTGTGTGTAATAATAATAATAATAATAATAAACGATTTATTAATAGAGTTGCAGCCGGTGGCTGAAAATATACAGACTTACATTTGATTTAGACATAATGATATAATATGCGTTGAATACATTTACAGGGCTGTGCAGTACATAAATAGGGAGTTGTTTATTATCTTAACAATATATGGGATGGTGCTGTTCTTATATCTATCGGTGCGGGCTCTTATGGGCTGAATTTTGTTGTAGTGGCGGACTGCGCTAGGTGGGTGGGGGGCTGCCGGTGGCAGGAGGTGGCGATGACGAGGGTGGTGCATAAGTGGCTGCCAAACCTTTCCAGTGCTTGGTGGTGGAGGTCACTGAGGGATGGCATTTCCCGGGTGGAGAGAGCGTTGATGTAGCCGGAGTATACTGCGCCAAGCATGGTTTTGCAGACCCTTTTCTGTACCTTCTCTAGCCGACGTTGTTGGGTGGAGTTGCATGGTTGCATGAGTGCTTACGGGTATATACGACACACACACACACACACACACACACAAACACACACACACACGTGCTTCACTGTACCAACAATACCTGGCTGACCCATAATCCGACTAATTTAGCTGCCGGGGTGTGATTACAATTCCTGATCCCTTAACTTTAATAAGAAAAGTAAGTTTATCTCGGTGTGGTTAAGCTGTCTTGAATTTATTTTTTTACAACAATATTGAATGATATAAGCTTAACTTTATATACCATGAAAATACGAAATCTTAATTGTCTCATAAACGAATTCTTAAACTATCTTAATCTGTACTTAAGACACACGTAGTCACAGTTAAGTAAGACGATGTACCTAAGTGTTACTTTATTTATTTTATCTATATATTTATTTAATCTTCGTTCCAGGTGACCGTACAGAAACTTTAGGTCAGTTATCCTCATCGTGTTCACTAGACACTGACGTCATTTTGTGTTTACGTTATGTGGGCCAGACGAGACCAACCAAGGCTCTTCCGTTAGCTATGTTAACTGTCTCCCGAACGATGAGATAAACTTAAGACCAAATTTCCATAGGTATCGTTCCTTCATATACTAAACAATAATCATAGACAATTAAGACATATATTCGCTTTACTGTTCCCGAGTCTCATTTGCTGTAGATTGATAGCACTGAGGAGATAACAGATGTGACGCTTAGTGACCATCATTCCCACATGATCGATCCGCCGGGGCAGTTTACCAGACTTCCTTGAAACTTAAATGATCATAGATACATATCAGTGAGTCGTTCTGAAGACCCATTGTAAATATATACAAATTAGTTAAAATAAATTAGTGATAGATTTTTCTCTCTATGTTTTTCTCTATATTATTTTTGCATGACTTAAAGTTAATGATGAGGTAAATGCCTTTGCTCTATTAGGTTATGTAAACAATTATCATAAAATTTTACTCGTGACATTACTCCCACTCCAAGACTTACATTAGGCTGAGTCACTCCTCTGTGGCATGTGTGACAGGACGAGGGAGTTTAACAATGGATTATCACTTCATATTTTGCACATGAATTATTAATACATTTGGATAAACAAAAAAACAGACACAGCTCTTCACTCTGATCCTCTTGAGCCAGTCGGTGAGAAGACAACTGGACGACCAATTGTTAGACTAATACCCCCAATGAAGGAACACAGTCCACGGGGTGTGTGTAGGTGTTTGACACTCCCTTCACAAAAACGACCTCAGGTGACATAATCATGTTCAGTAATTTCTCTTTGGACAGGCTAATCCAATTATATCAAGTGACATAATAAACTTAACCCTCATGGTACATTAACTGTCTTTTGTTACTGAAAATACCCTTAATGTTTGTAGTATAATATACATTGCAACGTTTTATAAATATTATACACACGCTTCTGTCCTGGGGAAGTTCCTTTTATGTTTTATAGTCGCTGTGGAAAAGAAGCTCCTCGATGCAGCATTTTCTTCCGCTCTACAAAAGGAGTCTCCATTCAGGTGATCACCGGGAGAAAGCTTTCATAATGGAAAGTCATCGCCAACACAAACAGCAGTGGAGGACACATGTAAATCCATTACCAATAGAGTGTGGCAGCGGAGGTAAACTGCTGTGACGTAGGCAGGCAATTACTAGCTGTCAACAGCACTCACCCGCTCTTCCACAACCCGCCATCAGTAACTGTTAGTGCTATCAGGGAAGAACAGTACAGCGGGCAGTGCAGCAGAACATAACATAACCCGTAACATAACAAGCAGTAAGCGACAGACTGCTAAGGTGGTGTAGTAAAACATCAAGTAAAAAAAATCACAAAAGTGTTCTTACAATGGCCACCACACAGCAGCAGCTTCACTTGGTTTATTTTGAATGAACAGCCTATGTCAGGAATACCATCAAGCGTAGCAGGTGACGGCAACTGTCGTCAGCACTGGTGATGCAGGCCAACGAGCCACACTGATGGTCAGCAACTGGGTCTAACACTGCTTAATTGATTATCGTGTAAATGTTGGGGCTCACTCGGGCATACGACACACAATTACTACTGATAATTTGTCTCACAGTCTGGGGAGTGGCAGTGGTGTGGCGCTGTGTTGAGCCACACTACTGAGGCCAGACAGTTCTGTTGTAGATATTTTGATCATGACACTCAGCTCTATCTTATTATCCATTCATATTCCGTCATGCACATATCGGACACACAGGATATAATTCGTCCAACAAATTGATAATGTTAACACCGTGAGGACTTCTTGGAAGACATACCAGTTCATCATGAGTCGAGCCGTGTGACTCCCTCGATGGGTGTTTGGGATATTTTGACAAGACACCATAATACTGTAGCCAGTAGTGGTCGACGTTCACTGTAGTGGTGCCGCTGCTCGGGCACCTGATCTGTGGTGATAATAAAACATTGGGCAGTTAACGAGTGACGCATACTGTACCAGGAAGGATGAGTCACGGTATTGCTGTGTTGATGTTAGAAATATTGCATCAACAATTGCTTCTGTGCACACACACACACACACACACACACACACATACACACACACACACACGTCAACCTTACAGTTTATATAAGTGACTTTAATACGTTACGTCATTGTTGTTGCCAAAGTTAAGTGGTCTAGGTTACCTCATGAAGTATATATGAAACATAACATACCCGACGTCAGGTGACCTTCGGGTAGAGTAAACAGACTATGACTGTTGTAGCCTTTGTTCCACTCTCCTTCTAAGCGTTGGATATTACACAACAAAATATTTCCACCAGACTTGTCCTCAGTGTAAGCTTAAACAGCGCTGAGGGGAAACGGTTGTGGTCGTCGATAATAATATTTTTTTTTCATCCTCAGAAACAAAATCAACGTTTATGATATTCCTAGAAATCACATGACATGTTAATCATCGAGAGAGAGAGAGAGAGAGAGAGAGAGAGAGAGAGCGATCATGACAAACCATTAAATAGCTACTGTAAAACTCTACTTCTATATAAAGGCACAAATGTTTCCTCAATAAATAGCTACACTACGAGGCCATAACACTATCGTAAAGAGAGCCACTACACCACAACATGAGGCAGGGATGTCACACCACTTATCTTAGGTCACAAGAAACCACAATACACTAGAGTAACTGGAGTGTAGCGGGTGTAGCCTGGGTGTAGAGGGTCAAAGAGCCACAGCACATCAGAGACACTGGGGGTGTAGTTAGTACATATTCTAACGCTGGGGGCACTCCTGGTGTAGCCCAGATAATATAATTGTTGATCCATCACAAAGAGACGAAGATGAAAAATAGACTCTCTCTCTGGACAAGGATATGATAAATATGCAAAAAACAAGTTTACACCAAGTTAGTTTATATATGATATAGATTAGGCTGGTGAAGGCTAAGCTAGATTAGATTAAGTTAGGGTAGTTTACGTTAAAATAGGTAAAGTTAGATTAGTTTAAGACAGACAGGCAGACACACACACACACACACACTTTATCATACTCACCAGCAGAGGGAGTGAGAAACACCATGCTATATAATTACTGTATACCGGAGTTCTCGGAATAGATACACACTTCACTACGCTAATTGCGTTGCGGCGTTGTGGCCTCCCTGACGTTGACTCTAGGGTGTGTGTCTTGCTAGAGTGGTCGGTAATGACTAACAACATTGGAAGTGGTGTGGTAGATATGAGAGAGAGAGAGAGAGAGAGAGAGAGAGAGAGATTCATACATCATAAATACAAAACAGTATGTTGTATGCAATTCACCTTCAGAATACTAACATCACCAAATTACCGTTATGAAAATGAGTTTACTTCCACGATGGGAAAGTTGAAATCAGTGAAATAATTTAGATTAACTTAAACAATACGAAGAGATGAGAGAAGAAAATACGTTTTGATAATTTGTTCAGGTATTGATCTGTTTACGGGTGATGCAGCGTAACGTCTCAGGTGGTTGACCGTATCTGACCTGCTTAATTAATTGTATGTGACGATGCAGGTAATAAACAAGAACAAACATCCTCACGTCACACACACACACACACACACACACACGCGCGCGCGCGCGCGCGCACGTTAAAACATAAACTCCAAATTTATCCTCTGGGATGCACAAATTTCCACCCAACTGAAATAATTTACCAACAGTATCTTGAGTTCTCCTTCTCTTCTATACCTCATTTTGCCTATTCCCCATTCCTCTCCTTCTCTCTTCCTTCCTCCTTTCTTTCCATCAAGCTATCCATCTACCATCTACTTCTCTTCATCTCCTCACATTCACTCCACCATTTTCTATTTCCGTTTCTTTCAACTTTCTCTTCCCTTACCTCTCTTCTCCTTCCTCTTACCCTCCCCCTCTCCCTTACACCTTTGGGGGGGGGAGGGGAGGAAGGGAGGGGTGATCTCACTTCTCCCCACAATTATCTCTCTTATCTCCCCCCTGAGTGTCGTGTTGATAAAATATCTTAGTTTAATAGTCTGCTTCTTGAGCTTCCCGACACCTGACTTTATTATTGATAGAATCGTGTTGAAGAGAGAGCCTTTGTTGAGGTGTGTCGGAAGTATACCCATAACTACTGCCTACATTACTTTCATTTTGTCCTATATTATACTTTTTTTACACCTCATTTATGGTAAAACTTTTTCTCAAAGATTTGTTTATTCTATAATCTTCGTCAACGCTAATCCTAAATATCATCTTTTTCAAATAAGTTCTAAAAAGAAGCGTTCTTCGCAAAGTGTCTTTTTACCATAAGTTTCAATGTCATTTTTATCACTCGTTTATTTCTTTAACTTTTTATTTCATTATAATATTACGTAAATTTATTCTATTCCTCATTTTATCTCCTCCCCTGTTCATCCACCTTTTTCTTCCACTATCACTTTTCTCTTTTTATTTCTTGTTATCGTTATGTTCCATTATGTTGTTTTACCTGTCAACACCTGGCGTCCTTCACCTTCACCCTCGTATAATTTCCTCCTCCTGGGGTCACCTGCCCTAGGTGTTCTCTTTCAATTAAATCCTTTTACGTCTCTGGAAGTTAATCACCACCCCCTCCCCCTCCCTCCTATCTCTCTTATCATCATTACCTTTGTAATAACTCTTGGTCACTTTGCCTTATATCACCCCTTCGTAAATTATCTTCTATTTACTCCCCTTTGCCTCTCCTTCCTCTTCCCTCATTTACTCTTGCTTGTTGCGCCCATTTCACAATCCTCCTTTATTAGTCTCACTGCCCTCCCCTCCGGCCATTAACAGCGCTGGTTATGTTTCGCTGTTTTGTCTTCCCCTCCTGTCATTTAGTTTTATTACCTGTGTTATGTCTCATTTTTTATTATTATTTTACCTTTTGTTTGTTTTCTTTTAGCTTTTGTTTCTTTTATCTTCTAATCTATAAACGTTTGTGTATATATTTTTTTGTAGCGTGTTTGTCTTTTAAGTCTTTGGTACTTCTGTATATTCTTCTTTGCTTCCTAGTTATCGTTCTCTATATGTTACGCTCTTCACTATCTCTCTCTCATTCCTTGTTGACTTTCACTTTAGTATTCTCTCTACAACAGAATTTCACACTCACGGTATAACACACACAGCTAAATCTTTATCCTGGTCCTCTGTGTGATGTGTGGTGATGTATGGTGTTGTATGGTGATATATAGTGTTGTACGGTGATGTATGGTGATGTGTGGTGATGTATGGTGTTGTACGGTGATGTATGGTATTGTATGGTGCTGTATGGTGTTGTATGGTGATGTATGGTGATGTGTGGTGTTGTATGGTGTTGTATGGTGATTTATGGTGATGGGTGGTGATGTATGGTGTTGTATGTTTATGGTGATGTATGGTGTTATATGGTGTTGTATAGTGTTTTATGGAAAATGTATGGTGATGTTTTCTCTAATATCCATCAGGCGCAATCACTGGCTCGTTTGATCTCTCAAGCCTGACCCATCAGGCAGATTACACCAGCGTGACCCGGATTGTCGTGGCCTTTCCTATCAGGCATGATGAGGTCGACCAGATACCTGTACTCTGCTGTTAGTCTCCTGTAGTAGTGTTGCTCCCTAATAACACCTCCTGTTATTCTGTGATTTGTTGCTCTTACACTGAACTGTGCCTCAATATACAGCATTTGCCTTTATTTATGGCGCGTTCTGAAGGATGGGGTTCGTGGTGTTGACAGGTAGTAATTGCCTGCCTACGTCACAACAGTTTACCTTCGCTGACAGGTTCACTACTTGGTAATGGCTTTACTCGTGTCCTGTATCGCTGTTTGTGTTGACGATGACTTCCCCATTATGAAAGCTTTTTCCCGATAATAACCAGAATTAAATTTCTTTTGTGGCGCGGAAAAAAACCCTGTGCAGTTTTCGTGGAGTTCCGTCTATTATAGTTGACAGAAGAGCAGTTGTGTGAATGCACCGATTATATGACAATGGAAACATATGAAAGTGTTTATTTCTCTTTGTCCCGGACTATTATTATTATTATATATATATATATATATATATATATATATATGTATATATATATATATATATATATATATATATATATATATATATATATATATATATATATATATATATATATATGAAAGTAAATCACTGTAGGTGTGCGTGATCTAGATATATGCTGATAACCACAAGGAAAGAAGAAAACACGAAGTTCCCAAGCGCTTTCGTGTAATTCACATCTTTAGGGGTGAGTACAGACTCGAAAGCGCTCGGGAACTTCGTGTGTGTGTGTTTGTGTCTAGCTGCAGCTCACAATAAACAAGGATGAATACAAACACTTGTCTCTCTTGAAGGAAACTTCCTGCACTAACTTGCCTCAAGTGTTGAATTAGTTGTTAAGGTTTCAGGTGAACATCTCGGTTATCTTCACCTCTTTGTCTCCTGAAGAACTGTGACTAAACTTACTGAGGCAATTGAAATCTATCTGTCTGTCTGTCTGTCTGTCTGTCTGTCGATATATACATTTATGAATATTTATTCCGATAAACCGACTGAGGACGATAATTATTGAATATCTGAGAGACAAGAGACAGTAATTACTTGTTTGCGGATATTAAGCCTTGAGGCACTGAGGTTCGACGGAAGTGAGAGCCTGAGGGTGAACCTGTGAGTTGGTGCTGTGAGGTGGTGCTGTGAGGTGGTGCTGTGAGGTGGTGCTGTGAGGTGGTGCTGTGAGGTGGTGCTGTGAGGTGGTGCTGTGAGGTGGTGCTGTGAGGGTGGTGCTGTGAGGTGGTGCTGTGAGGTGGTGCTGTGAGGTGGTGCTGTGAGGTGGTGCTGTGAGGGTGGTGCTGTGAGGGTGGTGCTGTCAGGTGGTGCTGTCAGGTGGTGCTGTCAGGTGGTGCTGTGAGGGTGGTGCTGTGAGGTACTTATAGTTATGAAGAAAAGAAAAGGACTAAATAAATACCGAAATCTAATAACAGAACGAGAACTAACACAATAGACGATAAACAATGAAAGGGAAGAAAGAGGTGAATGGGAGAGGACGTAAAAGGAATAAATACGTACTCATAACACTTAAAAGGTGAAGGGCATCGTTGACCCGAATGATCTTCAAACAAGACAAGTAATTACGGGAGATATAGGAGAGAGTACCGAAAACTACGAAAACTTTGACAGCGAAAACAAAAGTATAGGGACAGTGAGATAGATATAAGCAATAATAAACGAGAAGAGAATAAAAAAATGTGGGTAATAAGGGATTGAAAAACATGATACAGAACAAGTAACGATTATATGAAAGGGGAGAAATAGTGAGAATGATCGATAATGTTATAATGTTGTGTTTTAATTCTTTCAGAAGCATCAGGAAGAATGAAAACACGATGTTACTTCGTCTCATAACAAGAACTTTACGTTTTATTGCGTTGTTTCGTGGTCTGAAGAAGCCTCTATGAAGTACCTTTGTTGATTCTGTTTATGGTACGTCGTCTGCCATGGTCACTGAGAAACATTCACTCAGATTCAGTTTCACTAGATACACTACTATAATACCGTACTACTCTAATATCTGTACGCGCTTCATCTATTAACTAAACGAAGTGTTCAATTCCGTGTAGTACCTTTGCAATAATATATGTAGTACAGTGAAATAGAGACAAAACTCAAATCCAAACTGTTGTCACATAAATAATTCAGATCTACATATGTATTTGATGTATATATGTACTACTATATACCTGTATATACCTGCATTACTCTTGCTATTTTAGTTTTCACTGTGACCCTCAAGTTTACGGCCAAACCTCTACCCGTGTTTAAATACCAACAGTACCATGACTCTCAACCTTTCAAAATCAGATCGTCTCTTTCCCACAATTTAGCGCGTAAATATGTCGGTCAAAGGTTAACCGAGGGAATTAAATCTAATCCAAAAAAAAAGGTATTAACTAGAAAAAACAACAAAGTAATCCGGGGTTTACAATTGAACTCTCTCAGGGCTTAAGACTTTACCTGGGGGAAAAACGTGGGCAGGTGACTTTGACAGAGCAGGAACGTCAATCAGGTATAGGTGAACGTGTTGTGAAGGTCTCCAGGTGAGGACAGGTGATGAAGCAATATGGTTTAATGTAAAAGAGGGATATGGGGTAAATATAGCTGAAGAATTATGATGATTAACGTATATGTGTATAATGAGGACAGACTAAAACAACGACAACAAGAGGGAGGAAAGTAGAGAAGGGATGGAGGAAGGTAGAGAAGGGAATGAGGAAGGTAAAGAAAGGAAGGAGGAAAGTAGAGAAGGGATGGTAGAAGGTAGATAAGGAAGGAGAAAGGTAAGGAAAGGATGGCATAATAATCATTATCTTTACAACTGCTATTGTTATTATTATTATCATTATATAGTCATTATTCCCATAGTTACTACACACCACAGCAAAGGTTCTCTCTTCAACACGACACTCGGGGGGAGATAAGAGAGATAATTGTGGGGAGAATTGAGAACACCAACAGCCCCCCCCCCCCAGTGTAAGGGAGGAGGGAAAGAGGAAGGAGAATGGGGGAGATGGAAAATGAGCGTGGAAAGGGGAAAAGGAAGTAGCTGTAAGGGATGAAAAATGGGGGTGGGGGATGATGAAGGAGAAAGAGAGGAGAAGGAAGAAGTGAAAAGAGGAATTAGTGGAGGAGAGGAGGAAAATGAAGCGTAGGGGGTGGAGAGGGTAAGAAATATGAAGATAAGGGAGAGGAGAAATATAGAGGATAGATGAAGAAGAAAGAGAAGAGGAGGTGGTAAGGAAGGGTGAAGAAGGAAGGAGAAGGGAGGTAAATGAAGAGGATGAGGGATGGGAGGAGAAGGATGTGTAAGGAACGAAGAATAAAAGTGCGGAGAAGGACATGGAGAGGTAGGGAGAGGGAGAGAAAATTGAGGGTGATAGAATAAATGGAGGAAGGGGACGGAAATAGGATACATGGATGGAGAAGGAGAGAAACAAGAAATAAGGAAAGAGGGAGAGAGGACAGAGAGAGAGAGAGAAAGAGAGATAAAAGCGAGATAGTATCACTGTCTCTATTAATATTTATTGTTGAAGGAAATATATTTGTTTCCTAGTGATGATAAATGGATTTTATCTTTCAATGTTTTTGTGCGTGTGTGTGTGTGTGTGTCCATCTGATTGTGAGGGAAGAGAAATACAATTTACCCCTATTCACCTACGACAGATCTAAAACATTAAGACAAAAATACTGCAGGTTCTTTCTTTCATCAAATACATTACTAACAAAGAGACAGAGAGACGTAGAGACAGAACACACAGGTATAACACTGTCTGACCCACCAGTTCTTATTAATTAACGGCTTATGTTGGTGTTTCTTGTCTCTGTACAATGTGGTGGAGGCGAGCGTGTTGCTTCTACTCTTAAACACTGACAAGACAAACAAACTTGTCTCTTGTGTGTGTGTGTCTGTCTTTTTGTCTACTTTTCCTTGTGTGTGTGTGTTTGTGTGTGTGCGTGTCTAAATGTGTGTATGTATATATGTAAATGTATTCTTTGTATAAGTATATACACATGCTTGAGTGTGTTTATGCGTGTGTATAGACGTGTTTGTGTGTATTTGTGTGTGCGTGTTTGTATGCATAAATGTCATACTCGTACATATATAAATGTTTATCTGTCTGCCTATTAGCTAGTATCCCCCTTACCCTCAACCCATGTATCCAAATTAGGAATTAGCAAAAAATGTCATCTATTTACACACACTAATTAAACCTTCTAACTCAAACCTAACTTAAACCATCATCAAGGTATATATATTTGTTTAGAGTTCTTTAAGTTGGAGATTTTTATTTGTCTTTTATTTTTCTTATTTCGATTTAGTTTTATGCTGTTACATATTTCTACTTTCGTTACGTCCAAAGATGTTTTCATGACTGTATTGGAAACATGGAAACTTTGCCAATGTTCCTTGATTTTTTTAGTTCAATTGTATATAGATTTGATTTTAAAGTTGAATAATTTTAACCTAAACTAACTTAACCTAAATTAACCTAACCAGATGAGAGATGATCCAGGTGAGAGTGAAGTGAACCAGGTAAGAGTGAAGTGAATCTAGCAGAAAAAAAACAACGAAATGGACCACTTTGTTTAAAATTTCTATTCCAGTAAAACACAAGCACTTACAAACTAGATTACTCACCGTGCTTATGTAAACTTTATTGTTTCATTTACGCTGCGGACGGAGGCATTTACATTTGAAATTCGAGGCATAATTACCGCACCTGAAACTGCGTAAAATTACCTGAATTTACTTAAGCATGTACGGTATGCTTGGCAGAGTTACCATATGAAATTATCTCATTATTTTGTTTCATTTCTTTTTTTATTGCGAATTAAAGTATATGACAATGGGGAAATTATTATGGTTTGCAAGGTTGGCAAAACTACTTAAAAAGAAGAAGTAATTTTGGGTTTGTTTTATTGCTATTGTATTGGTTTTAATTAGTTTTAAGTATTTTTGGCCCTTAATAAATCTTTTTTAATATACTATTGATCATAAACATTACAATCAGGATCATTAAGCAAACATTTATACTCTTTTCCCTCTTAAAAAATCACTGTGAAAAGGTCAAACTTGGCAAACACAAGCTTTGGTCAGTCACCCAGACTCATCCTTACTTGTTTATAGCCAAAAACTAAGTTTATGTTCATCTTAATGCATGGAAAAGCTCTTCTACTTTTACAGCTGAAAGTTTAAAGAATTTACTTAAGAATAGGTGGAGAGAGAGAGAGAGAGAGAGAGAGAGAGAGAGAGAGAGAGAGAGAGAGAGAGAGAGAGAGAGAGAGAGAGAGAGAGAGAGAGAGATTAATGAGATAAGGAAAGAAAGAGAAAGAAAAACTGGAAGATAAAGATAGAACGGGTATATATAGATGAATAGATAAAGATGGACAGAGATAGAGAGATAAAGGGTAAAAAATAAGAGAGACAGACAAACATTATCTCGCCTTATTAACTTCTTCCTTTTTGACAACCGGTGAAGTGAACTATTATTTTTTCTTTTTGTTTTTCTTTTTTAATTCCATTTGACACTCGCTCTTCTGAGACAATCACTAGTGTAGAATGTAATGACCACGGCCTCTCCTCTCTGCTGGGGGATTTATTCATAGCAAGAGCAGCGAGCAGTGGTGGCGGGTCCTGAAAACTACGTCAGCTTTCCATTTCCGTTTCCTCATTCACGTCAGAATGTGCAGGAGGAAATCATGTAAATTAATATTTGTTTTGCAGTTGATGATGATAGATTATTTTCCCGTTGAGACATAAGTAATGTTTGTGTGGTAGTGAAGGAAGCACAACTATGTGTAATGGAGGTTTTGGTCAAAAATTATGGTTAAAGTTGCTTATTTCTCCACTTACCAGTATCCTTTTAACTTTAATCGTGATGGAGTTTGATTTAAAAGTAACTTATAAGAAATTTAGTCCCCATTAACTCTACCCCCTTACACTAAATCCATTACATTATTTCTTTATATAATTTACACAATGCACACTTTTCATTATACATTTCACACACTACACTTTCCACTACACTTTAAAACAAGAGTATCAACACAGGTAAAATAACCAATTCACTAGATACAGGTACAGTAGCATAATTAACACTGAAATGAATCGATGTATTAGTATTATACAGTATATCTATATCAATAAAATTCTCCGTCAGTATCATTCAGTATAGATAAAATTTGAGGCATTTGTTTAACCTCCTTTTATAAATTTAGAAAGAGATGGAGACAGGGAGAGAAAGAGAGAGGAAGCTGTGAGAGAGAGGAGGAAGGAAGTAAGAGGGAGGTAGAAAGGAAGAGAGGAAATGGGAAGAGTACCTGTAAAGGAAACAACGACAGAGGGAGAGAGGAAAGGAAAAAGAAAGAACGGACGAACGCGGGAAGAGAGGGAAGAATAAAGGAGTAAGGGAGACTGAGAATTAAAGCGAGAAAATAAGAAGGATGGACGATGGGAGGAAGGGGAGAGATCAGGGAGACATGAAGTAAGGAAAAAAAAGGGAAGGAAGGAGAAATAGAGAGAGGAGTAGAAACAAAAAGGGATGAGTGAATGAAGAGAAATCAAAAGGAAGAGAAGGATAATCAGAAAGAAGAATAGAGAGAAGATAATAAATCACGAAGGGGTTAAAGGGAAGATGAAGAGATGGATGTAAACCAAATAGAAAACTAAAAAAAAAAAATCTCGTTTAATTTCAAGGTTAGGTTAGGTATGTGACCATCCTATACTGAGCCATGAGAGTCGTTTGATGCTCTGCTTGGAGGTCCTTGCGAGAACAATGCGAGATAGAGATAAAGCCCCCCCTCCCCCACCTCCTTTCCCTAACCTCATCCTACCCAGTGAATATCCTACACCAGTGCCAGCAGAATTATAATTGTGCCAAAAGGTGCCATGGATGCCAGAATAAAACCGGGATTGGCAGTTGCGTCAGTGGTGAAATATTTCTAAGAGTCTTACAAGGAACGCCTCTTAAAGCCAGTAGGGTTAATCAAGGTCAATAGTGTCTGCGGAGTTGCCTGTGTTAACAATGCAGGCAGTGTCATTAGTGTCAACAGTGTCGGAAATGGCTAAAAGTACCAGAAGTATTAGTCATTATTCAGCATTACCCAGACTGCTCTCTCTCTCTCTCTCTCTCTCTCTCTCTCTCTCTCTCTCTCTCTCTCTCTCTCTCCTCGTCCATGGGTTTTGTCATTTGTCTTGAGGAAGTCCTGATGCTCTCCACGCTCCGCTGGGTTCGTTCTTAACTTCCTCCGTTGTTTTCACCGGAGACGAGAAAGCTGCTGTTGTTTCCCTGTTGTTACTCTCTATATGCCAACTCCTGATCTATTGTCACATTAAACACACACGGAGGAATTACCCATACGATAAAACAAAAGAGGTATTTTCGTATATTGTCTGGGATATACAGACCAAACCTTACAGGACGAAAGAGGTGGAATAACAGTGGTATTGTACGATAGATAGAGACTAAGGGAAACTTAAGATAAAAGGAGGATAATGGGAGATGGAGAACTGAAATAAGGTGAGAATCTGAAGATGACCGAGGAGGGATGTAAGGGAGAAGGGATATTTATGAAAGGAAATGGAATATGCCACAGAAGAAAGACCAAGGCCAAGGGGGCTTAGACGTCTTGGAAGAAAGTGGAAGAAAAGGAAACAGAAGCATGGAGAACCAGGGAAGTATAAGACTAAAGGGAGAATAAAGAAGGATTTAAAAGGCTGAAAAAAGGGTCGAGGAGGAAATTGTAGAAGGAGGAAATATCAAGGATGAAGTTAGAGGAAGAGGAAAATGAGTCACAGAAGATGAAATGACGTGAGGGGTCTCGAGAGAAAGATGCAAAGAAAAACGCAAGAGGAAGCACTGTACAGAGGATAGAGTATAAATAGTCATAATAAAGTAAAGTTTGAACAAGACGTAAAGACAGGGAGTGAAGTAACAAAACAGGAAAGATTAAGAGAGTTGAGACGGTGTAAGAGGAAAATAGTGGAGGAAAACAGAGGATTATAAAGAACTAAACTTAGAAGAAAGATCAGGTGATATCCACAAGAACACAGAATGACAGTGACCCTGAGACCCTGAACAGCGTCTATATACAACAAGTAATGCCCCCAAGGTGCCATTTATTACGCTCACCCTCTGTTTATCTCTGGGTAATGTCAGTGATACAACATTCTTTCGTAATTTACAAGCTATAAGCAATCCCTTGTGAGCTCTGCACGTAATGAATTGCATCAAGTACACTCCCACCCGGCTATTTTTGTCCATTCGCAGAGAGGAAAAAAAAAAGGATTAACTATGAGGCTGATTTTACCCACCCCTAAAGGTGGTGGTAAACTAGAGTCTCTCTCACAATCTTCTAAATTATGTTTGTTTACCTCTACACATAATATAGTTTCCTCTTGGATTAGTTCAAGTATAGACTAAGATGATCAATGAGGATCATTATTTTGTTGACTAGTAACCCTCTCATATGTCCACTTAAACGGCTAAGTGAGATTGACGGTCTAGAGGTGATGAATCTTTGGTGTTGACACAGGGAACTATAGTGGCAAAAACTTACATGTTTGAATTTCATTTTCTTTTTGTAGATTACCACAGTGTTACAGTTTTTTGCTGTAGTGGTGAAGGTAGTTAGATCTATTTACCAAAGACTGAAGATATTTGAAGCTGAATAATTAGAATTGATGGTTATATGACATTACATTACACATGTCCTCCTCTCGTGAAATTCCCTGGATATTGTTAGAGTAAATTATATATTCTTCTATATGACACCCAATATCAGTAATACATAAAGTTATATCAACAAGAGTCTATACTGGGACTTATATAGCTACAGACAGTTGTACGGTATAAGCGCATTACCCGCCTCACAGTTACTCACACACTAAATAAAACACGTCAAAAGTACACCAGTGTCTAAGTGAAATATTAAAAACAATAATATGGTAATCAGTACAGAGGAGGTAAATCCTTCACCGATTACAGTTATTTGTGATTCGATTAACAAAACCGATAATGGTTTTAAAATACATTATTTATATTGACTCCCTAAGGTGCCTCAGATATATATATTCCACAAATAAAGTTAATCAGTAATTAAATTTTAGGTAATAATTATTTCTGGGGCTGTAATAGCAAACTAATTCATCATAGACTGATATCTTGTATGAGATCATTTACCACTTTTACCTAACCTAACCTAACCTGATACATATTTACACGAATATTTTTGTTCTTTAATTTTGTTCTTCCTTTATCAAACTTATATTATTCTTCACAAGACAATAATTATTCTGGCTGGTTAAAGACGCATGTTGGACTTTCATCAATACACTTCATGTTATCATACTCGACGGTGTTTCTCTCTCGTGGATTATCATTATTGCAGGGTTAAAATTGCATATGACCTCAAACATAAAATATTTCTGTAAGAAATTGCCACATTTAATCCTCAACTTGACCTCCCAATAGTCCTTATTTAACAGTACCAATATTAACCAAACCTAACCTAACCTAACCCCAACAACAGTATATACTAAACAAACTTAATGGTCTGACAAATAAGCATACAACGTAAGATCAATACTGTGTTGTTATAAATCTTCGTCGTTATATTGCGACAGTCACGTTCGTTGTGTAGAAAACTTTACTGCATTGTGTGTCTTGCGTTGGACTCTGTAAACAACGTGAGCATAAAATATTCAACCTCACCACAACACAATACATGATGAAGGTGTGTGTGTGTGTGTCTGTGTGCGTGTGTGCGTGTGTGTGTGTGTGTGTGTGCGTGTGTGTGTGTGTGTGTGTGTGCTTGCTTAGCTGTAACGACCTACACAATGTGACCTTCTCATAGAGGGTGTATAGTCCTCAAACTTTGTGCTGTGGCTACCTGAACACAGACCTTTGTTAGCGGGCTGTGGTCTTGGGCTGTGTGCATGGCAATTATTATTTTTTAACCTAAACAAGAGACGTCCCTAGAAAACCCATGATGAGAGAGAGAGAGAGAGAGAGAGAGAGAGAGAGAGAGAGAGAGAGAGAGAGAGAGAGAGAGAGAGACGTAGTTTTATAGATTGCGAGATAGTGCAGCACTTTGACGAATAGAGAGATCAGACAAACAGACAGACAGACAGACAGACAAAATTAGAAACATTATCCACGACCTCCCATTATAGACTTGACAGGTACAGGTAGTAACTGAACCTGCAGGTGGACTCTGAGAATAAACACAGTAGTTATACACGACAGGTAAACACAGTCCCAAGGCACGGCACAGACATGACAAGTAGACATGACACATAGACACGACAGGTAGACATGACATATACACACGACAAGTAGACACGAATGACAGAGAAAAAGGAAGAAAAATCTATAAAATTGAAACATGGGAACTTGTCATACTAACTTTATAACATACGAGCCTTAAGTTACCAAAGTCTTTATGAGATTTAGTTCATCTCTCACAGTAGTTCAGGAAATATGGAGACGTTATGGGAGTTCTGCTCTGCTGTCTTGATAAATCTTTCTTCTTCCTTCCAGGTCATTCGCCTCTTATGTTAGCGGAGCCAATTTCCCATTTTCTTTATCTCGTTTTGTAAGGGAGTGTTTGGTATTTTATTTTCCTTGTGTTTTGTTCCCTGTTTTCTGTTTTTGTTTTCTGTTTTGTGGGATTTTTCTTTTTAT